>NC_133215.1:172500-175000 GCF_040436345.1 Pagrus major | reverse complement strand
TTACAACTAAACTCCCATTTCTGAACTCTCTTTTCCCTTTGACCAGAACATCCTCACACAGGTCATGAAGTTACCTGTGTCAGTTCACCAGGAAGGACGAACGAATGTCTTCAGAATGTGTTAATACAATGTCTTTACATTTGCAGATTAAGTAACACGCCTGATCACTTTCTACCTATTTCTCTCTCTGTCTCTATGACTTCTGATCCACAAACATTCACAGAGTGGACATCGGACACCTTCTGACGTGTTTTTCTATGCTGTTACTCTGTCTTCTTTAAATTTATGACACATCTGGATGCTATCTGCTCACATTCCATTCAAATGGCCTCTGTATTCTTCCAGATTTCAGACCATGTCTAATTAACCATTAAGTCAGTATCTCACAATCTTATTTCTAACATATTAAGAAACAGTAAGAGAAGCTCATAAAACTGATCTTTCTCCCGTTTCTCTACGATTAAGATTGACTGAGATCAAATTTTAATGTTTAATCTGTACTGTGTTCGGTGGAACCACAGCACCTCCTGATGGTGAGTCCTGATACAGTTGGACGAGAAATATTCTGTTTAATATGTTCACGGTTATAACCAGTAAATGACTCTGATATGTCTTTGTTTTAACAAGTATTAAGCTGAATATGTATAATTAATGTTTAATCACGTCATAATCCTTGTCATGATAGACAAAGTACATCTATTGAGCCATGGTGAGAAACTGAGAAGGTGAAGCACGGTTTAGTTCAGTGAGTTTCTGTGAATCTTAACACCTCCACTAAATCTTGGAGATAAAAGCCGGTAAGCCCCGCCTAGACACGCCTCGATTTGCAAGTAATAAAACGGAGAGATCACGTCTCTCGGTTAAGTTTTGTTTAGTTTTGTTTACAGGTTTAGGTTTAGTTTAGTTTTTGTTTTGTTTTTAAAAAGTTTTGTTTAAGTTTTTCTTTTGTAACTTATTTTGAAGCTCTTTACTTTACTTTGAAACACGCTCCAAGACAGCGATCTCATCAGAAGTGCTCACACGTTGATTTTTCTCATTTTATATTTTCGCAGTATTGATTAGCTTCTTTTATTAAGTTTGTACCAGAACAAAGTTCTGTTTTAATTTGTTTTATACCGTTAAGTATCGTAACCCGCTTTTGAAGAAGTGAACTTAATTTAGATTACCTTGCATTAACTAACAACGGACGATCCGCCTGATCAACGTATCATCCTCAGTTATTTTATTCAAGAAGTTAAATCTAGTTTACAAAGTCAGAGCCTGAAAACCACTCGAAGAAACGAAGAAGAACATCTTTATCACAATCATCATCACGACACAGCAACTTGCTGTGTCCGAGACCGTGCAAGCGGTTTCCAACGAAAGACAGACTCTGTGACAAGCCCCCAGCGCTCGCTAGCGGTATCATCCCGCTGGGCATTGAGCCAAGATCTGCACCGGATCGGTACGGGACCAGCTGCCCTCTTCCTAAGACAAAGGACCGAGGTGCCCAACCGACTGATACCGGACGAGCTGACCCCGGCCATCGGACCGCCAGCTAGAGTCGCAAATCACCCGAGGGAATCCGCTGCCGCGGCCCCGCAACTCGGCTGAGAAAGTAGGCTCTCCATCACTCACAACAGCTGGATTCACACATGATACATGAGATGGTATATGGCTCTGGTTCTGATCTTTTAGCTTAAGAGAAATTCGGTTAGGGTCTCGTTAGTATTAAAAATTACTACCGTAATATTTAAATGCTTCAACCTAACCCATGATCTCACCATCAGCCTATATTCCACTAATAACCCATTACTTAGTTATTTCACATTTCCTGTTACCTGTGTTATTCATTTAAATTGCCATTTCATTTATTTAACCTGAATTATTTAGTCAATAAACATATTTAACCGCATGTCGTTGTCTGTGCAGGTTTGTTTTTAATGTGGAGAACCGATGGATATGTGTAGAATCTCACTGCTTCATATATGAGATGAATAAATTGATCTGAAATTGATTAAAATTGATACAAGTTAAACTTGTCCAGTCAAATTTGATTAATTACCTCCGGATTATTCAAATAGACAAAATAACGGAGGTGGTGCCCCATTAACGAGTGTTTATTATTAGTGTATCTCCTACAAAGGCAATGGGAGAGGGGGAGTGGATGGTGAGACTGAGGACATTCGCCAGCTCTGGGGTTTGGCCTGCTGGAGGAGGCAACACAAATGGCATGATCTCTAGCAGAAGGTAAAGTACAGCAAAATAACCACTTATTACTCATGACCATGCATATCACTAGATGAGAAATAGTCATTCTGATGGTGCAGACTGTATTAATCTGACCATGGACTGTACACTGAGTGTCTCACTCCAGGCTGAATACAGTTCTGATTGTTTCAGATTGAGTAATGCCCCATGCAGGCCCATGGATAGACCATCCTCTTTAGAGGGTCCGTGGCCTCTAGTTGTGGATTTCACACTGTTAAGGTGAGCTTTAGAAAAATTACATCTTGCATGT
>NC_133215.1:137500-170000 GCF_040436345.1 Pagrus major | reverse complement strand
GAGGACAACAGAAAAAAATGTAAATGGTTTCAAAACAATATCCTGACTAAACTTTGACATATAACAGTCTGTGCATCAACATATGTGCCTCTGATCCTAACTAGAGTCAAAATAATTCATAATTCCTGCTTTTTTACTCAAAACTTAGGTATAATTCCATGGAAATTAGGTATATTATACCATACATTACAAAAATGTATGTAAAATTTGTGGTAATGTGTTGGAAACAAGTTGACCAAAAGGTATAACACAGAATTGTGTTATCATTTTATACTTCATGCTTTATAAACAGTCAAACAAGAATTGTTGACTACTGTAATTGCTACAAAATTCTACCAACACCTCAAATCCAGCGAGCCCGGCTCCCACCACTACAAAGCCCTACAATGCCAAGAGGAGAGCAAAGACAGGAGTCCCCTCAGCCAGCTGGTCCAGAGGCTCAGCTCCAACAGCACCGGGCACCAAGACCGCCACAGCCGGGCCTGAGAGAGCGGCCGGCACAGACAGACGTGGCTGCCCAGAGAGGAGCGGCTGTGTCGGCTCGGTCCACACAGACACTTCCTGCTGCACTGACACTTACACAGACATCAGAACCAGCTCTACACCAACATCACACACAGAAGCCCAAACTTCAGCAAACTCTCAGACAGAAAACACACAACATCTACTGGGAGAGAAAAGTGGCGCTGCTGCAGATGCAGCAGAATATGTGAAGCTGCCACAGGAGAAGAGAAGCTGCCAACACCTGACATGATCTCCTCCACACTGGATTCTTACCTGCACATTGATACGCGCACACACACACACACACACACACTTTACTTTCTTCTTTTTATTTTTAATTTTTATTTATTTTTTAATTATTATTAATTATTAATTATATATGTATTATTTGTTCTGATATTCTTTGCTTTGGCAATATTGTATAAAACATTCATGCCACTTAAGCTTGTTAAATTGAAATTGAACTGTATACCGTTATGATCAAAAATTTTAAAAATATTATGATATATGTTTTTTTAAATATTTCTCACCACAACTTTAGTGTCAATGAAACAACTTTTGATCATATAATAATTGTTATCTCTGCTCTCGCCCTGATGCTGGTGTTAGATCCATTGCTGCAACTCAGTCCATTCAACCTGGAGAAACCCCTGATGTGCACATACAGTAACATTTGCTGCACCCATGCTGCGCCCTTGCATCAACAGCTACAGGATGGGACAAGGAGGAGGTAGCACCTTGGAAACATTTTGACTAATTAAAGACACTTTTAAGCCAATGGACATTTCAAAACCTTGGACTTCTATCTGCCTATGGACTGTAGTAGTAAGCCAGGGTATACCTGGTAATTCTATTCAAGCATATTGTATGACCCAAACTGCCTGTTCAACTTCAGTAATCTTAACCATCATGATAATCTGTAAGTATCAGACTGAGCACTCGTTTATTTTTATGTATTTACGTATTAATGTTCATGATCTTTCAGTCATTAAAATATTACATACAACTTTTGTCGTTTTTAGTAGTGTAAGATAGTGTTATTTAACCATTTTATTCTGGCTCCCCAGAGGATGTCTTCTGGATGTCCATAGATGACATCTTTTAGATGTCTTTAATTGACGTCTATACAACGTCCAGAAAAGACGTATAAAAAACTTTCATTCTGGCTCCCCAGAAGACGTCTTTTAGACATCTTTGGATGTCCATAAATGACGTCTAAAAGACGTGATCTAGACCACTTTTTGCTCACTGGGCAGCCTCGAGCAATGGGTCTCCGGTGAAATCTTCTCCGATTTGATGTCCTGACTGGGACTGGGTGGGACTCATGGCTGTGATCTGTGGTGGACAGTGAGTTGCTTGGACTTCCTCGATAGACTCCTGCAGTTTCTGTTTGTTCGACAGTCTTCGTTCGGCTGTCCTGACACTGCAGCTGACGCTGTAGTGACTAGCTCATATGTGCTAGATTTACCTTATGCAGGCTTAGCTCCGCCCCGCAATCAAGCCTATTCACCACACCTGACGGTAATGGTCTGTGACCAGTCTGTAACTATCTGTGATCAGTCTGTAATGGTCTGTGATCAGTCTGTAATGATCTGTGACCAGTCTGTAATGGTCTGTGACCAGTCTGTAACTATCTGTGATCAGTCTGTAATGGTCTGTGATCAGTCTGTAATGATCTGTGACCAGTCTGTAATGGTCTGTGACCAGTCTGTAATGATCTGCGATCAGTCTGTAATGATCTGTGATCAGTCTGTAATGATCTCAGATCAGTCTGTAATGATCTGTGATCAGTCTGTAATGATCTGTGATCAGTCTGTAATGATCTGTGATCAGTCTGTAATGATCTGTGACCAGTCTGTAATGATCTGTGACCAGTCTGTAATGATCTGTGACCAGTCTGTAATGATCTGTGATCAGTCTGAAATGATCTGTGACCAGTCTGAAATGATCTGTGACCAGTCTGTAATGATCTGTGACCAGTCTGTAATGATCTGTGACCAGTCTGTAATGATCTCTGCAGCCTGCAGGAGGCGCTGTGTTACTAAAGCTTCATATAAACATCATGTCCTCATAACGACAGTAAGACAGCATGATACACTGATCACCTGCAGAATGATCAACAACTGATCAGTATTCACACACACACACACACACACACACACACACACACACACACACACACACACACACACACACAGCTGGAACACCTGCTGACTGCTGCAGTCTGATTAATGAGGAGGAGGATGAAGATGATGAAGATGTATCTTCTCTCATGTTAAACGTGAGGATCAGCTGTTAACGCCTGGCAGTCATTCTGGGCGCTGTCTGCTGGCTCATGAGAGAAATGTTTGGTAAATTAATTCAAGTTCAGGTTGTTAATACCCCCGTCCGCCTGCTCCCCCATGTCTCTTATCATCACACTAGGAAGTCAACGCAACAGCTGCTGTGTGACGTTCTTTTCAAAATAAGAGACTGATGAAAGTCACATGTTCATCACACGTGTTGAATTCACGTCCTCCAGTGTCTCTGCAGTGATCATGTGATCAGGATTTGATTCTTACCAGGTTCGAGTTTGATGACCTTGATGGCTGCCAGGTCTCCAGTGCTGACACTCCTCGCCTGAGAGACAGACAGGTCAGAGAGACAGACAGATCAGAGAGACAGACAGATCAGAGAGACAGACAGATCCAGTTATTAACAGTTAATAATAATTGTTCTCTTTGACAATACAAATACAATTCATTTAAACTCGAACTTGAGCAACACACACACACACACACACACACACACACACACACACACACACACACAAGCAGCATCGATCAATGAATGCGTCCTCTGGGCTTACACACCTTCAGAGCAGAGTGTGTGTGTGTGTGTGTGTGTGTTGGTTCAACATAGTTTAGTTCTTGACAAAACTGATCAATAAGATGATTTTCAAATCTAATCAGGTTTTTACACTCAAGCAGTGAAAGCAGAGAAACTGTAGGGGGGCAGTTCATAATAATAACAATAATAAACAATAATAAACAATAATTATTATTATTAATTATTAACTGTTCTCACAGAGTGTACTCAGAAGTGGAGGATTTTTATTGAGAAACAGCTGCAGGAAGTGACCAACAATGTTCTGGTTTCATGAAGTTTCACATTTCTCTTAAAGTTTGATATTTTTAGAGCTTTAATAATTTTGTCGTATTTAATTTAAGTGAAGCCCAACAGGAGGTGATAAATGAGGCGATTTATTTGTTTGTTTGTTGTTTATTGTTTGATAAATGATAAACAACAGGATGATAAACAAAGTGTCTCCTCGTGTCTTGAATCTGTTTGTCTGATTGACTTCTCTTCACTGTGTGGTGGGACTGAAGGTAACGGTGAACTTGTCTGCAGGGATCTGAGGACCTGATGGAAGACAGGCTGCCACTGATCGACAACCCCCCCACACACATACACACAGTCCCTCCCCCCCCCCCCTGCACCTCCCCCACTCCGTCCTGACCTCCATCATCCTGCCACTTCAGCACTTCAACACAGCGCTTATATTCACACCTCAGAGAGTGAACACACTGCTGCAGTCTCACTGAGTGTTAATTAAAACACAGCTCATGATTATCACCCCACCCCTCCCAACCCCCCACCCCCCCCCACCCCACCCCAACCCCCCCCCCCCCCCCCCCCCCCCGACCCCTGTGGAAGGTGAAGCAGAAGTGTCCGTCCTGTTGGTCGATATAAGCTGATGGAGCTTCAGGACAACGATCAATAACCTCTGATGGGGGGTGGTTCAGTCTGATGCTAACAATGCTAATGAAAAACACACACACACACACTCACACACACACACACACACAGAGCAGGGTAGGATCGTGGGAAACGGTCCACACAGGTATTGATCAGTGGAGGTGAGGGGGCGGAGTGTGTGTGCGTGTGTTGAATCATGAGCAGCTCACACTCTGGCAGACCACAGCTGCCCAGGAGCCTCTGAGCAGCAGCCAAGTCAATGTAACACATCTGTGTGAGATTCAAACCCGACAAGCCCACTGCACCTCATTCAGTCTGATGACACACTGATGGCCCTCTGAGGGCAGAGTCACTGCACATCTTCTACTGTAGAGTCACTGCACATTTACTTTAGAGTCACTGCACATCTACTGCAGAGTCACTGCACATCTACTGTAGAGTCACTGCACATCTACTGTAGAGTCACTGCACATCTACTGTAGAGTCACTGCACATCTTCTACTGTAGAGTCACTGCACATCTACTGCAGAGTCACTGCACATCTTCTACTGTAGAGTCACTGCACATCTACTGTAGAGTCACTGCACATCTACTGCAGTCACTGCACATCTACTGTAGAGACACTGCACATCTTCTACTGTAGAGACACTGCACATCTTCTACTGTAGAGTCACTGCACATCATCTACTGTAGAGTCACTGCACATCTACTGTAGAGACACTGCACATCTTCTACTGTAGAGACACTGCACATCTTCTACTGTAGAGTCACTGCACATCATCTACTGTAGAGTCACTGCACATCTTCTACTGTAGAGTCACTGCAGAGTCACTGCACATCTTCTACTTTAGAGTCACTGCACATCTACTGTAGAGTCACTGCTCATCTACTGTAGAGTCACTGCACATCTACTGCAGAGTCACTGCACATCTACTGTAGAGTCACTGCTCATCTACTGTAGAGTCACTGCACATCTACTGTAGAGTCACTGCACATCTACTGCAGAGTCACTGCACATCTTCTACTGTAGAGTCACTGCACATCTACTGTAGAGTCACTGCACATCTACTGCAGAGTCACTGCACATCTACTGTAGAGACACTGCACATCTTCTACTGTAGAGTCACTGCACATCTACTGTAGAGACACTGCACATCTACTTTAGAGTCACTGCACATCTACTGTAGAGTCACTGCACATCTACTGTAGAGTCACTGCACATCTACTGCAGAGTCACTGCACATCTACTGTAGAGTCACTGCACATCTACTGTAGAGTCACTGCTCATCTACTGTAGAATCACTGCACATCTACTGTAGAGTCACTGCACATCTACTGCAGAGTCACTGCACATCTTCTACTGTAGAGTCACTGCACATCTACTGTAGAGTCACTGCACATCTACTGCAGAGTCACTGCACATCTACTGTAGAGACACTGCACATCTTCTACTGTAGAGTCACTGCACATCTACTGTAGAGACACTGCACATCTACTTTAGAGTCACTGCACATCTACTGTAGAGTCACTGCACATCTACTGTAGAGTCACTGCACATCTACTGCAGAGTCACTGCACATCTACTGTAGAGACACTGCACATCATCTACTGTAGAGACACTGCACATCTTCTACTGTAGAGTCACTGCACATCTTCTACTGTAGAGTCACTGCACATCATCTACTGTAGAGACACTGCACATCTTCTACTGTAGAGTCACTGCACATCATCTACTATAGAGTCACTGCACATCTTCTACTGTAGAGTCACTGCAGAGTCACTGCACATCTTCTACTGTAGAGTCACTGCACATCTACTGTAGAGTCACTGCACATCTACTTTAGAGTCACTGCACATCTACTGTAGAGTCACTGCACATCTTCTACTGTAGAGTCACTGCAGAGTCACTGCACATCTACTGTAGAGTCACTGTAGAGTCACTGCACATCTTCTACTGTAGAGTCACTGCACATCTACTGTAGAGTCACTACACATCTACTGCAGAGTCACTGCACATCTACTGTAGAGTCACTGCACATCTACTGTAGAGTCACTGCTCATCTACTGTAGAGTCACTGCAGAGTCACTGCACATCTTCTACTGTAGAGACACTGCACATCTACTGTAGAGTCACTGCACATCTTCTACTGTAGAGTCACTGCAGAGTCACTGCACATCTACTGTAGAGTCACTGTAGAGTCACTGCACATCTTCTACTGTAGAGTCACTGCACATCTGTGCAGTGACTCTACAGTAGACATCTGCTGGAGCAACGATCTCTCTCTCTCTCTGTCTCTGTCTCTCTCTCTCTCTCTCTCACACACACACACACACACACACACACACACACACACAGGCAAAGATGCCACTGGCGTGTGTGTTTGTGCACTGATGTCACTTCCTGTTCCTGTGGGAACAACGTCTCTCTTTGATCTGATCTGGTTCCATCTCACTGAATTAAACTTGTGGTCACATGTGTGACATCACAGGCTTCCACTGATTGGCTGACAATGAGTTTCAGTTTGGACTTTAACGTCAGATTAATAACAAATCGTTCACTAACAGGACCTTAAGCATCTCGATCAATTAGCTACTGAAAAACCACCAGGTGTGTCACACTGAGTAAGATCAGAATCTGATCAGAATATCAGCCGGTGATCAATATCAGAGGACTCTGATCAGGTTCATCGCCGCAGAAACCAGTGACCTCACTGACAGGAAGTACATCAATACCAATTTTTTTTTCATCTCTCCTCCCACTCCTCCCACTCCACTCCTCCCCCTCCTCTCCTCCTCCTCCTCCCCCTCCTCCCCCTCCTGTTCCTCGTCCTCCTCCTCTCCTCCCCCTCCTCCTCCTCCTCTCCTCCTCCTCACGTCTCTCTGCAGCGCTGAACTCTTGCAGCAGCAGCTGATCTCTGACATGTTTAACATTAAGCAGCTCTTCGTCGTGTCGCAGCTCTTTAAATCTCATCATCGTCGTCCCATCTCACATCATGACAGCTTCTCCTGAGTCACATGAATAAATGTCACACTATAGGAAACTGTTCCCAGATTAAAGGTACAGGGCGAAATATAATATAAAGGGTTTTGTAGGTTTTTCTCTGTCAGTTGTGGTCGGTTGTTTGAGTGGACACGAATGTTATTGATAAGTATTGATTTTTTTTTTTTTTTTTTTTAAACTTTATTTTTTCACGTTTTTTTGCACAAAACATAGGTAGCATCAGTATAATAGACAAAAATAGGTATGGCTACAATATGATGTGGCTAAATAGTACAAATGCTTGCCAAGTTGTGCCCTTATAAACACAAAAGAAACATCAAAAAGAAAAAGAAAAGACAAAGCATATGCACATATACTGTACGTCTAAACACATGTTATCTCGAGTACACGTTCGCTTACACCCATATGACTAAATAATCTATTGATAAGTATTGATGAATGTGAGCAGCACATTATGTCTGCATGTTTCTGTCGTTAATCTGCAGTTTTATGCTTCTGTTGTCATGACGATGGTGAGATACAGTCATGAGACCCTGCATGTGATTGGTCAACTAACATTCACTCCTTCAGATCAGATCAATCAGTCAATTCACTGAGAAAATGATCAGCAGGATGATTGATTAGGACAACAATCAGTAATCAGTGTCCTGATAGGCAATCAGAGAAGTCAAGGTCAAGGTGGGAGACTCCAGGGGGGAGGAGGGGGAGGAGGGGGTCGTGTTACAGGAAGCAGCAGGACGCTCTGAATTATTGATCAACTTAATGGACAAACTTTCATTTTTTCTGCCGTCACGTTGAGTTTTGACTCCGGGAGTCACCTGAGATTTCCCATGAGGCCACAGTCACCAGGACGCCAAGGATACATGACAGACCTCATCCTGACGGGTGGAGAGAGAGAAAGACAGACAGACAGACAGACAGGTGGAGAGAGAGAGAGAGAGAGAGAGAGAGAGAGCGAGAGAGAGAGAGAGAAAAGAAGAGAAGAGACAAAAGAGCGACAACTCGGTGGATTTCTGGAAACGGCGAGTATCTACCAAACTTAATGAAACTGCCGATATAACATTAAGCAACGACACAACGAGGAAGACTTTGGGTGGATGTAGCAAAGCGAATGTAGCATCTTACTCCGACTGGGTAACCGGATTGTTTGTTGGACTGGCAATCCCCAAAGCACTTTGCAGCCTGCCATCTCAACTGTTGCTGCAGAAGAAAAGGAAACTGGAACAAGTTAACCACAGCCATTTAAAGTGGGCTGTCCATGATTTCTGGAGTGATTTTTCTGAGCCAGTATTGAGCCCCAGCAAAGACATTTTGAATGTATAAACCTAGCACTGGGACTTAAAAAGTCAAGCAAAGATACCTGAAGAACACAATGACATTTCTGGATCATCATTACAGCAAGGATCAAAGGACTCTTGACAAACTATTTGAAAGAAAATAAGAGGTTATTTTGGTCACATATTTGATTTACTTATTCATATGAATGTTACTTTCTCCCTTTTTGGAGAGTGGTCTTGTAAATAGACAGAATTCATACACAGACTTCTTCTTTTCAAGAGGTCTGAACATCAGATTGTGTACACAATACATTTTTAAGAGAGGAAAGAGAGAAAAAAAGCTTTATTTTTTCAGCTTTTAGGTTTTTTTTACACACGGGTGCATTAATCAAAACAGTTGAAAGAAAAAGACGCAAATATAAATATAACACACTGAGGGAAAATTGCCAGTCGAGACACTGAACCCATGGCTACAGCAAGAACAGCAAACCCAGCGCCAATGATTGGATTGAATAAACCAGCAACTGGGCAGTTCAGAGGACAGACTAAACCAGCTGGGCAACTGCCAGGACTCCTTGCACCTGCCCAACAGCTCAGCGGCCCCATGAGAATGACCGGCATTCCTCAGAGCAGTGGGGGCATCAAGTTTGGTGATGACTGGAAGAAGTGCCTGGAGCTTCCTCCAAAAGATACCCGGATGAGAACTTCGGATGTGACATCAACCAAGGGAAATGAATTTGAAGACTACTGCCTGAAGCGGGAACTTCTAATGGGGATCTTTGAAATGGGATGGGAGAAACCCTCCCCTATCCAGGAGGAAAGCATCCCCATCGCTCTGTCAGGCAGAGATATCTTGGCTCAGGCAAAGAATGGTACAGGAAAAAGTGGAGCCTACCTCATCCCTCTCCTGGAAAGAATAGACCAGAAAAAGGATTTCATCCAAGCCATAATATTGGTGCCAACAAGAGAGTTGGCCCTACAAGTGAGCCAAATCAGCATTCAGATCAGCAACTACCCCAGAGGGGTCAAGGTCATGGCTACCACAGGTGGCACCAACTGTAGTGCATGTAGTGATTGCTACACCGGGCAGGATACTGGACCTGATCAAGAAGGGTGTGGCAAAAGTGGAGAGGGCCCAAATGATAGTGATGGATGAGGCAGATAAACTGCTGTCACAGGACTTTGTGGTCATAATCGAAGACATTATCAGCTTCTTTCCAAAGGAATGTCAGATCCTGCTTTACTCTGCCACTTTCCCCATCAGTGTGCAAAAATTCATGAGCAAGCACCTGAAGAAGCCTTATGAGATCAACCTGATGAAGGAGCTGACATTGAAGGGCATCGCTCAGTACTATGCCTATGTGATTGAAAGACAAAAGGTCCACTGTCTCAACACACTCTTTTTGAGGCTTCAGATCAATCAGTCGATCATCTTCTGTAACTCCACCCAGAGGGTTAAGCTTCTGGCCAAGAAAATCACCCAACTGGGCTATTCTTGCTTCTACATTCATGCAAAGATGATGCAGGAATACAGGAACCGCGTGTTCCACGACTTCAGGAATGGATTGTGCAGAAACCTGGTCTGCACAGATATTTTCACAAGGGGAATCGACATCCAGGCTGTGAATGTGGTCATCAATTTTGACTTCCCCAAAAGCGCAGAGACCTACCTTCACCGCATCGGCAGATCAGGGCATTTTGGTCACCTGGGTCTGGCCATCAATCTGATAACCTCAGATGACCGCTACAACCTGAAGAACATCAAGGATCAACTGGTCACTGAAATCAAGCCCATCCCCAGCAGCATCGACAAGAGCCTGTATGTGGCAGAGTTTCACTCTGTTGACCCAGATGATGATGATGATGATGATGGCAGCATCGAAGACGGAGCCAAAATGAAGGAACTGTGAACAGTCTGAATGAATGGTGAAACATGGTCTAATTGAGATATCTTGTCATTTCCAGTTTGAGTTTAAAGCGATCTCCAGTTCTGTCTGTGCAAATGCTACTAAACTGCTATCTTTCCAACTGTAAATCACACTTTACTAATCAGCTTTACTTTCTGCCATGCTGCCAGAGATGGTCTGTACATTTGGTATGAGCTACTGGTGAAACTATCATTTAACTCAGCAACTCTCAAAAGATGTATACTGTGATAATGAGAGAGAGAGACTTTGACTTTTAACCACCTTTATTTATTAGGTTGCATTTTGGTGTATTCATCACAGCACTATACGAGAGGGTCCAGCAGCCCCTTGAACAGTAACTCAGGGTCCAGCAGCCCCTTGAACAGTAACTCAGGGTCCAGCAGCCCCTTGAACAGTAACTCAGGGTCCAGCAGCCCCTTGAACAGTAACTCAGGGTCCAGCAGCCCCTTGAACAGTAACTCAGGGTCCAGCAGCCCCTTGAACAGTAACTCAGGGTCCAGCAGGCCCTTGAACAGTAACTCAGGGTCCAGCAGCCCCTTGAACAGTAACTCAGGGTCCAGCAGCCCCTTGAACAGTAACTCAGGGTCCAGCAGCCCCTTGAACAGTAACTCAGGGTCCAGCAGCCCCTTGAACAGTAACTTAGGGTCCAGCAGCCCCTTGAACAGTAACTCAGGGTCCAGCAGGCCCTTGAACAGTAACTCAGGGTCCAGCAGCCCCTTGAACAGTAACTCAGGGTCCAGCAGCCCCTTGAACAGTAACTCAGGGTCCAGCAGCCCCTTGAACAGTAACTCAGGGTCCAGCAGCCCCTTGAACAGTAACTCAGGGTCCAGCAGCCCCTTGAACAGTAACTCAGAGTCCAGCAGCCCCTTGAACAGTGACGCTGGGTTCAGACAGGATGCCGAAGCGCCGCGATTAGCTGCGAAGCGCCGAGGAGCAGAGCCATTTTCGTTTCAGCGCCCATGTTAACCAATGATGTGTTCACATAGGGACCGAATGTGTCAAGCCAGGCAGGGAGTCAAACAAAGCAACAACGAGAGAATCCGGTCGATTTTCAAAATAAAACAAATTTCAAAATAAAACTATTTTCAATAATTAAACACCGCGATTGATGAATGCGATGTGTGTGTGTGTGTGTGTGTGTGTATCTAATCAGAGCATGAGGTGAACACACACACACACACAAAAGAGAGTCTCAGACAGGGTGGGCTCACTATAAGGGGTGTCAGAACATACACAGGCAAACAGAGACAGTGAGAGAGAGAGGCAGAGAGACGCTGGAGTTGTTGAAGATGGATGAAGTGAAGTTGATTGTGGAAGTGGAGAAGTACAGGGAGTTGTATGACCCCCAGCATACATTGTACAAGGACAGCTCCAACGCTGTGACTACAGAACAGCCGAGGAGCAGAGCCGCTTGCCGACCGGTGCGGCGCTTCGGCGTCCTGTCTGAACCGAGCGTAACTCAGGGTCCACCAGCCCTAAACCCTGCGACCCATTACGCCTCATGAGCCAAATAGCCAGTTTAGCCGGGCCAAACAGAAAATTCATTAGCAGATCTCTGTGCTTGGTCCGAGCTGAATACCAGGGCCCCAGTATGTAAAGCCCCTCAGAGAACAGCACTCCCAACTTCCACCGACAGTAACCCTCATGTACCGGCAGATACAGCACCACAATAAAGAAAGACAAAGAAGGAAAAGCATGAAACAAAAACAAAGCACCAGCCTCCACGGAGAGAGAGAGAGACAGGTGGAGAGAGAGACAGGTGGAGAGAGAGATGGGTGGAGAGAGAGATGGGTGGAGAGAGAGATGGGTGGAGAGAGAGAGAGACAGGTGGAGAGAGAGATGGGTGGAGAGAGAGAGAGACAGGTGGAGAGAGAGATGGGTGGAGAGAGAGAGACAGGTGGAGAGAGAGATGGGTGGAGAGAGAGAGAGACGGGTGGAGAGAGAGAGACGGGTGGAGAGAGAGATGGGTGGAGAGAGAGATGGGTGGAGAGAGAGAGAGACAGGTGGAGAGAGAGATGGGTGGAGAGAGAGATGGGTGGAGAGAGAGAGAGACAGGTGGAGAGAGAGATGGGTGGAGAGAGAGAGAGAGACAGGTGGAGAGAGAGAGAAGACAGAGAGAGACAGACAGTGAATGACTGACACACACACACACACACACACACACACACACACACACACACACACACACACAGGATATACTGTATATATAATTATTGTAAATCAATTTTGGTGTTGTGTTGGTGTTCATGTTGTTATTTGTTGTGTTCTGTCTGAGTGTTTGGACAGATGCTTCGGCAACATTGTTGTTAAAACTTTCATGCCAATAAAGCTCCTTTGAATTGAATTGAATTGAACTGAGAGAGAGAGAGACGGGTGGAGAGAGAGAGAGACGGGTGGAAAAGCTCAGACAATCTGATGACGAGCTGCAGACTCAGTGGACAGTCTGTTTATGTATGAATATATATGAACTTATATGAACATATATGAGACAGAGCGTCTATAAAGATGCTCATCTTACACCTGCATCAGGCTGTTTTTTAAACACAGGTAAAAACCCAACAGCAGGAGGTTCACTCCTTCACAACATCACCAACACGCCAGAGAGACAGTGAACAATAGAAAGCAACATATCATATAGATCATATACCTCAGCAGAACACACCCAGAAGACCTTAGACCTGATCTTAACCTTCTGATTGAGACACATTGATTATTCAGGGACTGATAACGGGTGTTGATATGGAGTGAGACATCTTACTTCTTTCTCATCTCTGTTGAGGACTGCACATGCTCAGTACTGATCAGGTGCTGACATGGAGGAATCGGAGCATGTTGCTATGGTTACTGTAGGACGAGAAGGCTGCTGGGACAGACTCAACACGTCATCGTTAACACCTGAAGAGGACAGTTACCTGAGCGTTTCCATCACAGCCAATCAGAGCTGGAGCTGAGAAACACCTCACAGTCATGTGACGCGGGAGTGAACGCGCACAAAACACAACGTGAGAGGAGGAGCAGACACACCTGGCGACAGGTGAGACAGGCTGTCTGTCAAACGCATGAAGCGTCACACAGCTAGCCTGCTGCTAAGCTAACACAGAGTCGGTACACAGTCTGTGACGTACCTTGTAGACGTCACCATACGTCCCGCTGCCGACGCGCTGGATCAGCTGGAAGTCGTCCTGCGGGTTCCTGCGGGAGATGTCCGGACAGCAGCTCATCTTCCCGGCTGTTCAGACCAAACCGAGCCGGACTCTGTGACCCAGACTGTGCCGGGCCGAACCGGACTCACAGACACTAACAGACGCTGTCAACACAACTTTAACATGGCTTCTTCCGCGAGCATAGCGCATGCGCACTGCTCCACACAGGGACTGGCTGGTTGGACGAGGATGCCTTCAGGGGCAGTGGGAGAAGTGGGAATTTCTAAAACAATCTATATGGAACTAACAGTGGGGAATATTAGAGTGACGTCATACAATAATGACCAATTTAAAGCTATTCTTCACTGAGAGGTTCAGGTACCTTCTGGAAATCAAACTACTTCTGATAGAAACTCACAGTTGGGTTTAATGAGTAGTTATTATTCTGTGATCTTTGGATGGGACGCTGCAGATTATTTTCACTGTTTGTTTTCTGTTTGATGAATCAGTTGTTTAGTCTTTAGATGTCAGAACAAAGTAAAAACATCAACTGTTCAAACCTCAGAGATAAAAACACACAGATATTCTTCATTTTTGTTGTTTCATGGACTCTTCAGAATAAAATAATAAATTATTCTGTTTAAACAGGAAAATATTGGAATGATCTGCACATGACTGTGTGGAGGTGTGGAGTCCATCAAGACATTTAAGGCTCATCAGCTGTTTGACTCAACTGACTCTACTGAGACTCTACTGACTCTACTGAGACTCCACTGACTCTACTGAGACTCTACTGACTCTACTGAGACTCCACTGACTCTACTGAGACTCTACTGACTCTACTGAGACTCTACTGACTCTACTGAGACTCTACTGACTCTACTGAGACTCTACTGACTCTACTGAGACTCCACTGACTCTACTGAGACTCTACTGACTCTACTGAGACTCTACTGACTCTACAACTGAGACTCTACTGACTCTACAACTGAGACTCTACTGAGACTCTACTGACTCTACTGAGACTCTACTGACTCTACTGAGACTCCACTGACTCTACAACTGAGACTCTACTGAGACTCTACTGACTCTACTGAGACTCTACTGACTCTACTGAGACTCCACTGACTCTACTGAGACTCTACTGACTCTACTGAGACTCTACTGACTCTACTGAGACTCTACTGACTCTACTGAGACTCCACTGACTCTACTGAGACTCTACTGACTCTACAACTGAGACTCTACTGACTCTACAACTGAGACTCTACTGAGACTCTACTGACTCTACAACTGGGACTCTACTGACTCTACTGAGACTCCACTGACTCTACTGAGACTCTACTGACTCTACAACTGAGACTCAACTGACTACTGAGACTCTACTGACTCTACTGAGACTCAACTGACTCTACTGAGACTCTACTGACTCTACTGAGACTCTACTGACTCTACTGAGACTCTACTGACTCTACAACTGAGACTCTACTGACTCTACTGAGACTCAACTGACTCTACTGACTCTACTGAGACTCAACTGACTCTACTGAGACTCTACTGACTCTACTGAGACTCTACTGACTCTACAACTGAGACTCTACTGACTCTACAACTGAGACTCAACTGACTCTACTGAGACTCTACTGACTCTACAACTGAGACTCTACTGAGACTCTACTGACTCTACAACTGAGACTCTACTGAGACTCTACTGACTCTACTGAGACTCCACTGACTCTACAACTGAGACTCTACTGAGACTCTACTGACTCTACAACTGAGACTCTACTGAGACTCTACTGACTCTACAACTGAGACTCTACTGAGACTCTACTGACTCTACTGAGACTCCACTGACTCTACAACTGAGACTCTACTGAGACTCTACTGACGCTACAACTGAGACTCTACTGAGACTCTACTGACTCTACTGAGACTCTACTGACTCTACTGAGACTCAACTGACTCTACTGAGACTCTACTGACTCTACTGAGACTCTACTGACTCTACAACTGAGACTCAACTGACTACTGAGACTCTACTGACTCTACTGAGACTCAACTGACTCTACTGAGACTCTACTGACTCTACTGAGACTCTACTGACTCTACAACTGAGACTCTACTGACTCTACTGAGACTCAACTGACTCTACTGACTCTACTGAGACTCAACTGACTCTACTGAGACTCTACTGACTCTACTGAGACTCTACTGACTCTACAACTGAGACTCAACTGACTCTACTGAGACTCTACTGACTCTACAACTGAGACTCTACTGAGACTCTACTGACTCTACAACTGAGACTCTACTGAGACTCTACTGACTCTACTGAGACTCCACTGACTCTACAACTGAGACTCTACTGAGACTCTACTGACTCTACAACTGAGACTCTACTGACTCTACTGAGACTCCACTGACTCTACAACTGAGACTCAACTGACTCTACTGAGACTCTACTGACTCTACTGAGACTCAACTGACTCTACTGAGACTCTACTGACTCTACAACTGAGACTCTACTGACTCTACTGAGACTCAACTGACTCTACTGAGACTCTACTGACTCTACAACTGAGACTCTACTGACTCTACTGAGACTCAACTGACTCTACTGAGACTCTACTGACTCTACAACTGAGACTCTACTGACTCTCCTGAGACACTACTGACTCTACTGAGACTGTCCTCAGACCCTTCTGCAGGACCATCATCAGTGATTTTGTGAAAACATTTCTTCAGTTTTGTTTTGTTTTAAATTAAAAACAGAAACAAACATTTGTTATGTGACACTTCATTAATTAATACACTGTCACCATCATTATATCTTTATGTCATTAACATTGTTATATGTTTACATTATCTCCATTCATATATTGTATACATGTATATATACTGTCAGGATTAAACTGTTATATAATCGTCATTATTATTAGCAATCGGTGTTGGTGTGCAGAGGCTGAGGAGAGAGAGACATAGACGTACAGCAGGAGAGAGAGAGAGCCCACACCCAGCTCAGTGAGGCGCTTCACATGGTCAAGTCAGCCGCTGTGACGTCACATCAGCACGTCCGGTCTCTGATTTCACAATAAGACTCAATTATTAATGTTAGATTTTGACAGTCACGTGTTTTCAGATGTTCTTTATTTTCTTCTAATTGAGTTTTTAAACTTTTATTTTGGTGGGCATGGACACAGGACTTCTGGGATGCCCGGTGGTGTCTGGCACTAGTGGACACTCCCGGCTGATCCTTTGAGTCCCAGCTGTTGCCAGGTGGCGTCTACATGAGTTGGACTTGTTCCAGGAAGTCCCACAGATGCTCGATCTGATCAAGATCTGGGGAATTTGGAGGCTCGGTCGACACTTTGAGCTCTTTTTCGCGTAGATTTTGTGGAGTGTCAGGGTGCATGTTGGGGCTCACTGCCATCAGGGAGGGATGTTGCAATGGGGGGTTTAGTTGGTCTGCAACGTTTTCGGCTGAGTGTCAAGTGGCAGCCACATGAATGAACTCAAAGTTTCCCAGCAAGTCATTGTTGTGTAACAAGATGTTTAATGTTGTTCACTTGAACTGACAGTGTTTTTAATGTTGTGGCTGATCACTGATCACTGTACATGTTATCACTCAGTGGTCATCAACACTTTCAAGGACTTTCAAGGCCTGGGAAAGTGAGCAGCTGTTCTGAGAAGAGACTGAAGGAAGTACATTTAATATTATGGATTTAAAACTCATCATTAACATAGAAACTCTAAATTGTTTCCAAAAGTGGCATTTATCATTTTATCTGGAAGAATTTAAATCAGAAAATTGACTGAATATGTTTCAGTCATCAGATTTACCCTGTGGTGCCTTTAATCTATTATATCGTGTATAATACATACACTATGATGACATCATAAAATATGATGATGATCTTCATCTACATTTCTTTACTTTATCTTCCAGAGAGTTTCTTTACTCAAGTTCATTTAAATAAAGGTATCTCAAACTACACATCTCAGAATTATAATAATAATAATAATAATAATATAATTATTATCGCTATTACGATCATTATAATAATAATAATAATATAATTATTATCGTTATTACGATCATTGTAATAATAATAATAATAATAATAATAATAATAATAATATAATTATTATCGTTATTACGATCATTATAATAACAATAATAATAATAATAATATAATTATTATCGTTATTACGATCATTATAATAATAATAATAATAATAATAATAATTATTATTATTATTATTATTATTATGTTTGTTGTTATACTGCAGTGTTTTCCTGTTTTGTGTGTCCATAGCTCAGTTAGTTATCCCTGAAGGTTAAACTCTTTTATTTTGAAGGCTGCCTGAGTGAACGTCCGGTGCTGCTGCGTGCTTCCTGCCGTCACCTTGACGCAGCTCTGACGGACCTTCAGTCGGCATGACAACGCGCTCTTAAGAGCAGCCTGGTCGACGGGCGCGAGGATGGCAGCAGAAGATGCCCAGTAACGGAAACAGCGGCGGGAACTCTGACCCTAACACCGGGACCTGCTCCGGGACCGGGACCGGGACCGGGACCGGGAGCGGCTCGTTCCATGTCCCGGCCATGGAGAGAGCCCGGCCGCTGACGGTGACGGTGTCCGCCGTGAGCCTCGCGCTCAGCGTGCTGTCGCTGCTGCTGCTGGTCACCGCCATCTCCACCGACCACTGGTACGAGACCGACACCCGCAGACACAAGTACAACTGCGACCGCCACGGGTCCGACTCCAACGACCAGAAGAACCGGGAGATGCCCATCTACCACCTGCCGCTGGTGGACACCGGCAGCGGCGGGGCCCGGCAGCGGGACGTCGCGCTGATGAAGCCCGTTCATGTGGGCAGCAGAGAGGAGGAGCTGCTGGAGAACTGGCGGGCCATCCTCGGGATGGGCATCCTGGAGACGGAGTGCGGCAGGCCGCTGTTCTCTACACACTCCGGCCTGTGGAGGAAGTGCTACTTCAAGAGCCTGGACCCGGACATCGACAAGCTCATCGACCGGGGTCAGACCGCCACACACATCGTATACATATAGAGCACACACACACACACACACACACACACACACACATTAATGGATTCATATGTTCAGGTCCAACGCGGCTGTAGATAAACAGATACCACAGTACTGCAGTACTGTGTTGAGCAGTACTGCGGTACTGTGTAGTACTGTAGCAGGGTGTTGTTGCTCAGACTGAGCTCATGAACTGTCTCAGGTACACTCAGGTGAAACAGCTGCTCTGTCAGCTGACGTCACCTTTAAAGCGGGTTGGTTATTAATGAACTTATTATTTCAACCTCCAGAAAAATAAATAAATTAATGTTCTGAGAAAAAAACAGGAAAACATCCAGTATCTGTGGCTGTGACAGACGTCTGAGAAACATATCATCCAGCCTGAAGGAAATGATCGACCCACCTGTCTGTACCGACCTACCTACCACTGAAGTCTTCCACAACACCAGGTGGACATGTTGTGAAAGCTGTTAGTGAGATAGTCACACATGAACGGCAGAGAAAGAGCAGCTAAAATGTCTCAATGCTAACATGCTAACTATGGTTTAACTTTATTATGACAGTGTGGTGTTTTCTTACATGTGAGTGACACAAGGTCATTGATGTGGTCAGTGATGTCACCGATGGCCTACTCTCTTGGGGGAGTGGCTTTGAAAGAAGGCCTGACATGTGGTGCAGTGGTTCAGTGGTGCACTGGCTCAGTGGTGCACTGGCTCAGTGGTTCAGTGGTGCACAGGCTCAGTGGTTCAGTGTTCAGTGGTGCACTGGCTCAGTGGTGCACTGGCTCAGTGGTTCAGTGGTGCACTGGCTCAGTGGTTCAGTGGTGCACTGGCTCAGTGGTTCAGTGGTGCACTGGCTCAGTGGTGCAGTGGTTCAGTGGTGCACTGGCTCAGTGGTTCAGTGGTGCACTGGCTCAGTGGTTCAGTGGTGCACTGGCTCAGTGGTTCAGTGGTTCAGTGGTGCACTGGCTCAGTGGTTCAGTGGTGCACGGGTTCAGTGGTTTAGTGTTCAGTGGTGCACTGGTGCAGTGGTTCACTGCTCAGTGATGCAGTGGTTCAATGGTGCATTGGTTCAGTGGTGCACTGGTGGAGTGTTTCAGTGGTGCAGTGGTTCAGTGGTGCACTGGTTCAGTGGTACATTTACATTTACATTTAGGGCATTTAGCAGACGCTTTTGTCCAAAGCGACTTACAGTAAGTACATTTGTCACAAGAAAGAAACCACAACATATCACCGTTGATATGAAAAGGTAGAAAAGATAGAAGCAATATTCAAGCCCTCATCAGAGCAAAGTAGCTGCTATTTATCAAGGATACCTTCATAAGTGCTATGATGTAAGTGCTGAAGGTAGGAACATACAAGTGCATATAAGTACTTTTTTTAGGGGGGGGGGTTGGTGCTATGCAGGGTCGAGGTGAAGTCTGAACCACTGAGTCTTGAGTCTTTTGCGAAAGATGGTGAGCAATTCTGTTGTCCTGACGTTGGTCGGAAGTTCGTTCCACTGAGGTGCCACAACAGAGAAGAGACGGGATTTCGCTGCGTGGTCTTTGTTTGCTCTCAGCGATGGCGGCACCGGACGGCTGATGTAGTAGAGCGAAGTGCTCACAGTGGTGCAGTGGTTCAGTGGTGCACTGGTGCACTGGCTCAGTGGTGCACAGGTTCAGTGGTGCACTGGTGCAGTGGTTCAGTGTTCAGTGGTGCACTGGTTCAGTCTCCTCACAGTACGAAGGTTCTGTGTTTGAACCTCCTGGTTCTGATGGTCCAGTTTAATCCCTCAGTCGAAAAACGTACAGGTTAACTGGTGACTCACTCTGATGTTTGATTCTCACTACAGCTGTAACATCACTAGACTGGTCTCAGACTGGTCCTAAACTGGTCTAGGAGTGGATTCAGACTGGTCTTGGACTGATCTCAGATGGGTCTTAGAACTGGTTTCAGACTGGTCTCACACTGGTCTTAAACTGGTCTAGGAATGGTTTCAGACTGGTTTCAGACTGATCTCAGACTGGTTTCGGACTGATCTCATGTTGGTCTCAGACTGGTCTCAGACTGGTCTCATGCTGGTCTCAGACTGGTTCAGACTGATCTCATGCTGTTCTCAGACTGGTCTCATGCTGGTCTCAGACTGACCTCATGCTGGTCTCAAACTGGTGTCACAATGGTCTCATGATGGTCTCAACTGGTGTCACACTGGTCTCATGCTGGTCTCAGAATGGTTCAGAATGGTCTCATGCTGGTCTCAGAATGGTCTCATGCTGGTCTCAGAATGGTCTCATGCTGGTTTCAGACTGGTCTTGGAACTTGAAACGCCAACCCGTAGACCCCATAATAAAGCAGATCGTGTGCAGGTGGTGGTCACCATGACGTCTGCAATTTGAGCCTCTGCAGTCTCTGGCAGCAAGCCCACCTGAGTGCTGGAGGTCAGAGTGATGGTACACAGAGAGGATCTGGATCCTGACAACACTCAGACCACACATCAGATTACAGCGGTCCAAATCACATTACATTACATTATGTTACATATCATTACACTGCATTAGACTGGAGCCTGAGCTCAGATCAGATTAGATCCATTGATCCCTGCAGGGAGGATCAGACATGATGACTAACACCTTATTTTCTACAGATGTCTATGTTTAGATCTCTAGGTGATGTCTATACATGTAAAATGTATTTAATGTTTCAGATCTGAGCAGCGACAGTAATACAAACAATATAAACGAGTCCTGTGTGACAAACCTCCATGATGTCTTCATTTACACACACACACAGTTCTTAAAGACTCAGTGACGTCCTGATGTAAAGGTCAGCAGTCAGCCTCTGTTTTTGTTTCTCAACATTATTTTGTTCTTGTCGTGCCTCTCTACATACATATATATGTAAGTATATACGAACCCTAACCCTTACACACACACACGTATATACATATGTACATTTATATATACACATATACAGGTAGGTATATATATAAATGTGTGTATACAAACACCGATCAGCCACAACATTAAAACCACTGACAGGTGACTTGAATAACATTGATCATCTCATCACAATGTGATGTTCTGCTGGGAAACCTTGGGTGCTGCCATTCATGTGAATGCCACTTGACACGCACCACCCATCCAAACACTGTTGTGGACCAAGTACACCCCCTCATCACAACAACACTACCCGATGGCAGTGGCCCCCCAGCAGGACAGTGTGCCCTGACACACCGCAAACACTGCTCAGGAACAGCTCGAGGAACACAATAAAGGGCCCGAGGTGTTGACCGGGCCTCCAAATTCCCCAGATCCCATCTGATCGAGCATCTGTAAGACGTGCTGGAGCAGGTCTGATCCATGGAGGCGCCACCCCCCAACATACAGGACCCAGAGGACCCACTATAAAACGCCCTGGTGCCAGACACCACAGGACACCCTCAGAGGTCTTAAGTCCATGTCTTGACAGGTCAGAGCTGTTTTGGCTGCACAAGGGGAACCTTCATAATATTAGGCAGGTGGTCATAATGTTATTCCTGATCGGTGTATACACAGTAATTATTGTTGTTGTTGATCTTTTTGTTGTTGTTGATGTTGTTCTTGTTTGTGATGTTGTTTTTGATGGTGCTGTTGTTGATGTTGTTGTTGGTGTTGTTGATGATGTTGATGTTGTTGATGGTGCTCTTGGTGTTGTTATTGTTGATGATGTTGATGTTGTTGATGGTGCTGTTGTTGATGTTGTTGATGTTGGTGGTGTTGTTTTTGTTGTTGATGTTGTTGTTGTGGATGTTGTTGGTGTTGTTGATGATGTTGATGTTGTTGATGGTGCTGTTGGTGTTGTTGTTGTTGTTGATGTTGTTGATGGTGCTGTTGTTGTTGATGTTGTTGATGGTGATGTTGTTGATATTGTTGTTGATGTTGTTGTTGGTGTTATTGATGGTGCTGTTGGTGTTGTTGTTGATGATGTTGAGGTTGTTGATGGTGCTGTTGTTGATGTTGTTGTTGTTGATGATGTTGATGTTGTTGATGGTGCTGTTGTTGTTGATGTTGTTGTTGATGTTGTTGTTGATGATGTTGAGGTTGTTGATGGTGCTGTTGTTGATGTTGTTGTTGTTGATGATGTTGATGTTGTTGATGGTGCTGTTGTTGTTGATGTTGTTGTTGATGTTGTTGTTGATGGTGCTGTTGTTGATGTTGTTGTTGATGGTGCTGTTGTTGATGTTGTTGTTGATGGTGCTGTTGTTGATGTTGTTGTTGATGTTGATGTTGTTGATGTTGTTGTTGATGGTGCTGTTGTTGATGTTGTTGTTGATGGTGCTGTTGTTGATGTTGTTGTTGATGGTGCTGTTGTTGATGTTGTTGTTGATGTTGTTGATGTTGTTGATGGTGCTGTTGTTGTTGTTGTTGTTGTTCGTGTGTGGCGTACACGGTGTGCAGTTTGTGCACACACCTTTTATAATGGTTCATTAAGAAAGAAGACAGTAGGAGACATGGACAGTGTATTAAACATCCTGTCCTAGTCTAAAGATGTTAAAATAACCTTTTATAGTCCGTCATCTCTGTCTTTCTTTCTCTGTCCTTGGTCTTTTATTAAAGAACACCGTTATCTTCTTCATTTTAATTCTGGAAATTAAATTTCAAGTTATTGCATTATGTTAGACATCAGTGACAGACAAAGTGTGTTTATTTCAAGGGCTCCAGACCACAGTCAGGAAGCACAGGGGGGATGTTGTTTTCTTCCAGGGTCCGAGAAGCTGCAGCATTTATTAATGGACACACTGTAACCTGTAGATGCCTTGCAGTCACGTGACTTCTGACGATGTCTGTTGTTGTCGCTGCCATGTTGGGTACCTTAGAGTAGCTACATAATGATAGCGCTCTTCACTAGTAATTGAGTAACTGACAGTTTTTTGGAGCTGCAAACCACTTAACGTTAGCTAGCTATCTATCTACTGAAGATTATGTAGGTTTAAATATAACAAAGTTATACTTTAGGCCAGGGGTATTCAATTAAAATTCAAAGAGGTCCAGTCAGAGAAAATTTCCTAACGTGAAGGTCCGGAACCTCATAATGTCTGACTTGCATTAATTGAATTGCATACCTTAAACAGTAGGCTATATTGAAGTAGCCTATTAGTTGTGTGTCAACATCTGTATGTGGTCAACAACTGACAAACTGTCAATTTAAATGTATTAATTAGAGGTACAATTCTATATTTTTTCTTAGATTTATATATATCAGCAATGTCAGTTTTCACATTGAACTGGAGGGACTGTAAGTAAGTACTGCTTAAGTGTTTCTTTCTAGTTGAGGTAAAATAAAATAGGCTACATAACAGAGAGCTTTTGAAAAACGTGACTCTAAAGTGCTTAATGTCAGAAAAAATACAGCTCAACTTGAGTTTCCCCTTTTTTTCTTTTTTGTTAACTTCACATCTTAACATTCTCAACCAACTGTATCAAAACAATCTCAACACCTCTTAACAACTGAACAGTGTTTCTTTCCTTCTGATGCTTCACTCCCACTTTCTCTTGTTCAGTGAGAGAAGTGAGCTTCAGCTTTTCCTTCCAGAATTTTAAATCTGGGCTGTAATGGTGTCATGGTCGTCCTCATACACGTGTGTAGGTGCTCAATGTGAGCCTGGAATGATATTTCGTTTAAATAATGTTCACAGTGGAGGAAGCTGCTTTTATTTTTGGTGCCCTTAATTCGAATTTGAGTGGGTATGTTTGCTTAAAAGACTCGTGCTTCGTCTCACAGTGGCGCTTTAATTGGCTACGTTGCATCACATGAGATGATTTACAGCGCATGCAGTTGGTCTGTGGGTTTCTGTGGCTGCTAAACCAGTACTGTAAAGGCTGGGAAAGCGGCACCATTTAATTTAGATTATAGATTTATAGACACTCTCCTTTAACATGTAATAATTCTCATTAGTTTATTGGTTATAGGTCTGGGTCGGGATTGGATGACATCTGGGTCCTGCCCCATACCGCAGTTTGCCTATTGGTGACCTCATGAACGGTGGCAATTAATCTCTCACCTTGATCTTGTGAATGTGTCATGTCATTCCCCCGTTGCATCCAGCTCCCCACTCAGGAATTTTAAACAAAGGCGGCAGCCAGTAAGATGAAGTTGGCGCCTTTGAGTTAGATAGACAGGGAAAACCCTGCAGGTGTAGTTTTGCTGTGAACCGTGTGTTCACAACAGCTTCACCTTTCAGCAAACTGATCAGTGGGGGTTCCCAACATGTCACACACACAGACCATGGAGTGACACTCCCACACCGACGCACCAACTTGTGGGTTCTGATCTGGTCTGGTCTCTGTTACCTGTCTCGCCTGTCTCACCTGTCTCACCTGTCACACTTGTCTCACCTGTCTCCCCCGTCTCTCCTGTCTCACTTGTCTCCCCTGTCTCACCTGTCTCACTTGTCTTCCCTGTCTCACCTGTCTCACCTGTGTCTGCAGGTATTGCAGATCGCTGCACAGCTGTCAAGTATCACTTTTCTCAGCCAATCAGACTGAGGAACATCCCTCTGAACCTGACCAGGACCATCCAACAGGACGAGTGGCACCTGCTGCGTGAGTCAACACACACATACACACACACACACACACACACACACACACATTGATTACTGATGATAGATTAATGATTTGATGTTTCTTGCTGCTTGTTACCGGTTGCCATGGAAGCACACCATGACAGTGTTATGTAACGGTATGGAGGGACAGTTACCACGGCAACGCTTTGTGTTTCCTCATTTACCTCATTACTGACAGCCCTGTGTGTGTGTGTGTGTGTGTGTATGTGTTTCTGTGTGCGTGTGTGTTTCTGTGTGTGTGTGTGTGTGTGTGTGGTCACTCAGACCTGCGTCGAATCACAGCAGGCTTCCTGGGCATGGCGGCAGCGGTCCTGCTGTGTGGGAGCATCGTGGCGTCGGTGGGCTTCTTCTGGGAGGAGAGTCTGACGCAGCACGTGTCTGGGCTGCTGTTCCTCATGGCAGGTAACTCACCTGAACATGACCAAGAACATGTTGAACCAACAGACTGAGGACATTTTGTCTGGTCCTCACTTATTCAGAGCTGTCTGAGGGTCAAGACCTGGTTCAGGTTAGATCAGGATTATTAGAGCTGGGTGACCTTTACACTGATATCAGACTCATATCAACATCTGATCTGGTCTCGGCTCTGGTCTGGTCTCTGTTTCTGATCTGGTCTCGACTCTGATCTGGTGTCTGTTTCTGATCTGGTCTCGGCTCTGATCTGGTCTCTGTTTCTGATCAGGTCTCAGTTTCTGATCTGGTCTCTGGTCTCTGTTTCTGATCTGGTCTCTGGTCTCTGGTCTCTGCAGGGATCTTCTGCACCATCTCTCTGTGTACGTATGCAGCCAGTGTGACCTATGACCTCTCCAGAAACCCTCCCTTCATCTATGGCCTGCCGGCTGATGTGGATCACGGGTACGGCTGGTCTATCTGCTGTGCCTGGGCCAGTCTGGGTCTGATCGTGGCCGCCGGCTGCCTCGGTACCACCTTCCCCTTCCTGAGCCGGGCTGGAGCTCTGCGCTCCAAGACCGCCCGCGAGTCCTCCGTCTGAGGAGCCGGCTGTCGATCAAACCGGGGAGGAGGAGGTTCAGTGGACCGGGCTGCTCCAGGTTTATGTGACCCGGGTTCTGGACTGATGGAGGCGTGTCCAGGTGGAGCGGCAGGAGTTCTACACCTGTTTGTTCAATGTGTTCAATGAGTCGCACCTTTAATCTCCAGCAAAGTGTTTGTAGACAGAAGAGCAGCACAGCGCCCCCTGCTGACAGACTGCACACATGCGCACGCACACACACACACACACACACACACACACACACACACACAGCAGTTGAGTCCGAGTCAGTTTGAGACCAACAGGAAGTCCCGTTTCATGTGTTCATGTCACAGTGATGTCACAGTGATGCCAATCAGCATTTAATAATAATAATAATAATACATTTATTTTACTTTTCACTTTTCAAGGTACACAAAGACACTTTACGGGTTAAAGGAACTTGGGGCAGGATTTGTGAAAAAATAAACATGCATTTTAAGTTTTTTAATGCTAATGGGTGATGAAGCGTTCAAAACCAAAAAGAATGAGCCCACCCACGTATCTCTCCATTGCCTTGAACAGGCTGTGTGCTGCATAATGTACTGCAATTCGGTGTCCGAATTTCCCGCGCAGTCCTGCGGACGTGACGTCAGATGACACTGAATGCGCGTCCTCGACCGGCTTTCGACTTGGATACGCGAAGAAGACAAGCGCAGTGGACCCAAACTAGTGTTTGGGTAGTAATGGATTCTGCTACAGCCAGCAAACGACCCACCAACACACAAAGTCCACTAAAAAGTCACACTAAGAAGAAAACAAAGGTTTTATCAGCGGCATGTCGTGAGTCAAAACAACATTACGAGCAAAGCGGGCTGGCACCTGAATATACATCGGATACGTGTTGGACTCATGGAGGCAGCTTCAACTTGAATTGGGACTGAAAACAGATGCTGACATGGCTCATTTCCTAGTAACCAGGTAAGAAAACATTACAGGTCATTTTTAGAGCTTGATTTGAAAATCATATGAGATCACCGAGGACTCGGAGTGACCTAACGTGCAAAGTAGCGTTAGCTGCAAACATGTAACTTAGTCCACTGCTGTGTAACACTGAATAGTTACAGACTGCGCATTTTCCACGGTCCTTTAGTCTGAAACCGAAGAGTTAGAAATATGTCCCTTTTATATTTGGGACCGAAAGCCCAACCTGTTATCCGGGAGGTGACGTTAGCAGCTGGCTGTAGCCACAGGCTAACGGTTTGTTTGTGTCTGTGTAGCAACATTAGCCGCTAACACACAGCAATCCCGTATCAGAGACGATATTTCTGTCCCCCAATATGCCATCTTTGCTTTCGCCTGTGCCTGTCAGACTGCATCAACCGTAACGGTTAATCGCCGCGCTTGTGTGTCGCTACACACAGCGAGCGGCTTCCCAGCTGCTTCGTGTGTGTAGGGGATAAGGTATCAGCTGCACTGCTGTGAAGAGTTCATGCGCGCTACCGCGCCGGCTTGTCTGATGGCTGCAGTTACCCTAACGGCCACAACGGCCGTCGTGTCACTATCGAGTCTTATTTCTTGATACTGCCCCAAGTCCCTTTAAGAGGCAGAATAATAAAAACATAAAAAAGAGACAGAAATTTTTCATTATAAGCAGTTTTAAAAAGTTGAGTTCTGGTGAGTGTTTTGAAGATTGTGAGGTCCATACAGTCTCTGATGTGTTTGGGGAGGGAGTTCCAGAGGGAGGGGGCAGCTGTTGAGAAGGTTCTGTCACCCCAGGTTCGGTGCTTAAACCAGCATTTTGATCTCATCTGCAGTACTTCCTGGATGAGCAGCCCCACCCCCTCACTCTGATTGGCTGATTAAAGTCCAAGCAGCCTGAGGGAGGCGGGTCAGTTCATGACAGGAAGTGAACGCGTCTCTACACGTTCCACATAGTCATGAATGAGGAGGGCGATGACGACTCAGGACCAGAACCAGGATCAGGACTAAGTCTTGTACCAGTGTGGATGTGGATCCGGACATCACCTTGATCCCCTCACACCTTCTCTGTTTACCTGCAGACACAAGGTCCACCTCTGCTCAACCTCAGTCCAGGCCCAGAGTCCAAAGGGTTTAAAACCAGAACTAGTCATGAGATCAGACTGTCACGACAACGTGAGAAAATAAAGGAACATCATGGACGATAATTCTGAGAGAGAACCACAGCTGGTCCTGGTCCTGGTCCTCCACAGCTGGTCCTGGTCCTCCAGGGTTCATGATACCTTTCATGTTCATGATGTGATCAGATCAGAGAGGTTTGTGTCCTCGCTAACTTCATCACTTCCTGAACTTGTGTTTGGAGGTCTCAACCGAAACAACACAGAATGAACAACGTAGAACCACATATAACCACACAGAACCACACAGAATGTCAGAGAACACAGTGAGGCGACAGAGGACCCGGTGTTCAGCCTGATATCAGACTTGACTGCTGCAGCTCAAACACTGAACCCCATGATCCAAACACACACTGAAGGTCTGATGGTGATTCTGTTCTCAGTCACGTCCGTCAGAAGCTGCAGGTCCATTTATTTAAGATGATTTATCATCAGATTGATGTAAAAACATCCTGACAAGGTTTCTTCCATCAGAACTATGAGAGTTGCACGATGGTTGTACGTTACATACATCACACGTTACATGTGTCACATGTTACATACGTCACACACGTTAGATACGTCACATACGTTACATATGTCACACATTACATACGTAACATACGTTACATACATCACACATTACATACGTAACATACGTTACATACATCACACATTACATACGTTACGTAGGTCGCTCGTTACATACGTTACATACATCACATGTGACATACGTTACATATGTCACAAACGTTACATACGTTACGGTGCGTCACACACAGTGACAGATGAAAACAGTTAAGTGTCAGCTCTACATTCTCTGGACTCCAAAGTTGTGCTGTGACGGATGAAGGAGCAACAGGGTCAAAGTTCACGGTGCACTGTCATGATGAAGTCGTATGTCCCGACTGATATTGTAAGGGAGCTTCAGTACGAACTAAAGGAAAAATTAGTATGAGATTCAGAACTCACCCATATTTTTAATCCTATTTTTCGTTTTTAAACTGAGCTATCTGCAGGATGCATGGTGACGAGGCCATGGATCTACTTGTGTCCGTCACATTAATAACTGTAATTTGACGATGGTGAAACTAAGTAAACGTTGTTTTGGTGCCGTACTACCAGACTACAGAGCAGTTTCTGTCCTCAGTTCAGCCTCAGCGCTCCAACAGAACAAACCGATTTAATTTTATGATTTATCCAATCAGATACGTCTGAATCTGAGCTGGTCACAGAGGTTAAGAATAAATGTAATAATTGTATAGAAATAGACGGTCCCCTTTCTGATGGTCTCTTATTTTATCTCTGTCAGCTGTCACTGGATGATGTTAAAGTTTGTGATCGATTCATACACACACACACACACGTACACGTGTATATAAAAGTATAGTGTTTTCTACCTGATGCATATGAATGAAATGAAGAGTTGTTTGTTTAAATGTATTCAGCCATCGGCCTGCGAGCTGAGCCACAGACTGACTCTGACCTGGAGTTCATAAAACCATCGAGCTGAATAAGGAACATCATGTATGTGTGGAGAACATGTGGAACATTTACAAAAGAACATCTGGACCAGATGAAACCAGAGTCCCTTTACTCATCAAACATAGTAAACGTCAACAATCAATGGACCTGATTCAGCCGTCAGCTGGTCTGAGATCAGAGTCCTCTCACGCACAGGAAGTCCAGGTATGAACAGGTAATCCAGGTGTATCGACTGATGTGTCATGTGACTGACTGCTGCTGCTCGGTGCTTTAGTATTTATTGAACTTAGAGTAAAAGTTCTGAGGAACGTGTTGAGTCGTCCTCAGCTCCTGGTTCAGATACTGCAGCAGGCTGGATGACACGTCTTCACCCTCTGTCAGTACAGGCTGAGGGAGGACTGAACGTTTCTGATCAGATGACCTCTCATTGCCTCTGAAACTCTCTGATCCCCCAACATGCCCCTCTGATCCCCCTAATACCCTCTTGAACCCTATTGAATTCTTGGATGCCTTCTAAAATATTCTTGTACCCCTCCTGTACCCTCTCATACCCCATCATGCCCATCCTATGCTCTTGGATCAGCCCTCATACTCTCCTAATGCTCAAATATCCTCTCGTATGTTCTGATGCCCTCTGACCCCAACCATACCCCTCCTGTACCCTCTCATACCTTCTTTATTACACTCTGATATCCCTTAATGTCTCCCCAAAGCTGTGCACTGACAGCAGTGAACCACCACTAGCATAAGACAAAATGGACACCTTGTGGTCTCCAACACACACGTTACTGTAATGAAGGTAGAAAACCAGCAACACAAACAGACCAGACAAACTGGGACGCCACACCCTTAAAGATCCACTGAGCTGTGGAGTAACTCCATCCAGAACACAAAACTAATGAACTGTATTGAAATACACAACAGTAACAGTAACAGTAACACACGTGATGACAGCAGAAGTGGACTGCAACAACCACACAAAGGCGTCACTCTTGTGTGTAGTCACCACTACACACAAGTGTTTCCAGCTTACACCTGAGCTGCAACCACAGGTGAGCCGCCAACAGTGGAGTTCAGTTACTGCACATAGTGTCATTACAGCGACACATCAAAGTGACCAGAACAAAAAAAGTGTCAAACTGAGGGAAACAAAGTATTTCAAGTTTTGTTTAAAAACACATTGAACACAGAAAAAGCTGCTGCAGTGGAGAGAGGAGAGCAGGAAGTGGGAGGAGCCGGCCTTTAACCTGCTGACTCCCCGGGACTCGATCAGACACACTCACCTGCAGCCAGTCACACACTCACACAGGTACCAAAGCAGATCGGGATCAATCAGCACATACATTTACACCCTCTTAAACCCTCCAAATACAAATATAAGTTTCCAAATACCGTCTGACATCCCTCTCATAACACTCTTATGCCCCATAATACCTCTCCTGTATTGTCTGATACTCTTGAATACCCTCTTACCTCCCAGTCCTACTCTCTGGTTCTCTGATACCCCTCTTTGAGTCTGATCCGATCCCCATACCCCTAACCCATCCCGCTAAAACCATCAGATATCTTTATATGCCTTGTAAACACCCTCTGATCTCATCTGATCCCCTCTGAAACCCCATCATGCCCCTCCACTGCCCTGTTAAACCCTGTGCTGCCCTCTGCTGGACACTCACAGTGTGTCTTCAGTCTTCTGATGTTCAGCTGTAAATAAACAATATTAACATGTCAAACTGATTCTCCTCTTCTGTGCTTTTATTTCTCTTTGTTTGATATAATTTCCATGAAGTATTAAAGACAAATATGATTAATATAGAAATAGATATGAAATATCATTGGAGTCAATGGGGAGCTGCCACTGAGTTTGTTATAAAAAGGAACATGTTTGTTTAAAGTTTTCATTTTAATGTCAGTTTTATCAAACATATTGATTTTATAGATGTGGTGTTGATGCACAACAGCAGCTTGAAGGTTTTATGATCTTTGAGTTCATCTGATGTTTAACTGTCACACAGTTGGTCACATGACAGCGACGCCTTCGTCAGCCTGCAGACGTGTGAATTACAGTCAGTGTGATTTCATAGTTAGAGACGCTTCAGCTGAACGAGACGATGAGCCGACAGGAAACGCCTCAGCAGGGCGTCGACAGCAGCTCACAGCAGTCTGCAGCTTTACCAAAGAACCTGAACCTCCACCTGCCTCCCCGGATTTAGATCAAACTGATTCTGATCAATATCAAACTTTCAATCAGTTTATTCCAACTGTGCTCAGTAAAGCAGCTGCTACTGTTGAACAACAACACTCTGCATGCTGACGGCTAAAGTCATGAAATAATTCATTTTAAATAATTCAAGTCCTTAACCCCGTAATAATCACTCACTCACTCACTCACTCACTCACTCACTCACTCAGCTGTATGAGCTGTTGGATATGTGGCCAGGGGACACCACAGCGCCACCTACCGTCGTTTTGTCCGCGCGGAAACATTCTCGGATCGTCATGAAGTCTCAAGGACCTGGAATTGTCCCGACGCTGTTTTCAGGCCTTTAGGATGCTGCAGACTCACCAAATTTGCCAAGTAGCTTCTAACACACGAGTACGTTAATTCGATACCATAACTGCCCTCAGACGCGGCACGACAGCTCAGTAGCGCCCCCTAGTGGCTTTTCCCATTTCATACG
>NC_133215.1:22500-132500 GCF_040436345.1 Pagrus major | reverse complement strand
AAAAACAAGACGTCCACTGACTTTAATGAAACAGATGTGACGGCAGTGAAAAGCTTATTGTCACTGAACAACACTGTGAACAGACACCACTTCACAAACTACACACATGTTTCTTTACTTCCATAATAAAACGTTTTTAATGTCAGACTGGACAAATTCATTGATAAAAACAAATTACTTACCGACAGTCAACTCAGATTCAGACCCAACAACTCAACATCATCGGCATTAATTGAATCAATTGAGGAACTCGTGAACTCCATAAAACGGCCATAAAAAACATGCTTGTCGGGTTCTTCTGGACCTCAAACAATCAATCATGAAATACTGATTAACAAACTGAACGATACAGCACCAGGGCGAAAGTGTTGATCTCAGTGGTAGCAACAGGTTGTAAAGTTAGGAGAGTACATTGCTTGTGGCGTCCCCCAGAGGTCAGTGTTGGGTCCCAAACGCTTTGTTCTCTACATTAAAGTGTAACTCTCGCCAAAATGCAACCTAGGCTTTTTTTGTGAATGTACCCGAGACAAACCTTTGTGTAAAAGCATAATTACGATGAAAAAGCCACTTTTAAGATTTACCGTAGTTTTGTATTCGGGTCAAAATCAATCGATCCCCGAGTGCGGCGTAACATGGAGGAGAGTAAAGGTGGAAAGCTCCATGTTACATCGCACTCGGGGATCGACGCATCTCGACTGGCAGGATGGTGACGGGCGGAGCAAGCGACTGCTAACGTGAGTTGTTCAAAAACCAAAGGTTTGACTCAGGTACATTCACAAAAAATGCCTAGGTTGCATTTTGGCGAGAGTTTCACTTTAATGTAAAGTATCCAAAATATTGAAGATGATATTATTTGCTGATAGAAATATTTTTTGTTCGGGTGAGAATCTACAACAATTATTAGAAGTGATCAATACAGAAATGGAAAAATTTAAAAAGTGGTTTGATAGAAATAAATTATCATTAAATTTGAGTCAAACAAAAATCATTTTATTTGGTAATTATAAATCAAATATATATGTGTGTGTGTGTGTATATACACATATATATGAATATGTACAGTATATCAACCAGTTAAACAAACTGTTTGTTGAACAGTGTTCAGAGATCACAGGGATCAATGTCTCCACTGACACAAGAGGAGGTCTGATCCTGGACCGTGTGTCTGATGACCAGGGAGGTCAGAGGTCGCTTATGATTGAATATGTTGATATTAAATGTTCATGTTGTTGTGTTCTCAGTCATATTGATAGTTGTAAACTGAAGCAGCAGATCACATGATGCCTCTCTGCTCCTGTAGTGACCAGAGGTCACATCGAGGACAACAACAATGGAGGAAGCATCATGACGAACTACAGCACAGCCAGTCAACCTAAACATTTCAGTGACCGTGGACACGGAGACAGCACGCACTCCATGTACGTCACTGTCAGGATATTCCTGTCAGTGTGCCATAACTTTAGAATGATGTTCACACTGAGCTCCGTGTGCCTCACATCCTGCTCCGCCCACTTTCAGCACCGCCAGGTGATTTTCATCCACCTGTGTGTTCCCTAACGCGGAAACACTCAGACTGACCAATGTTATCAGACCTGCCTCGACCAATGATAACTCACTCAGCCACTGGGCACATCCTATTTCACATATTTGTTGTTTCCTCTCACCTCGCGTGGCTTCCTCACGCCTCTCCACGAATCCCCGGTGGCAGGGACTGAGACACCAGCTGATCGTCTGATGGCTGTTTGATGATTCCTGTGACAAACTGAGTCTATTGCATTTAAGTTGGAATGGTGGACTGTGTGTGTGTGTGTGTGTGTGTGTGTGTGTGTAGCTGCTCTCTTCCACCAGGTGGCAGCTTCACTAGAACCTGCTGGATGGAACCACAGAGCAGTGCATGCTGGGAACTTTCTCCTGCAGCCAGATTGTTTGTAAACACGGATGATGTCATAGATCTGTTCTGATCCACAAAGTTTATTCAAATTATTGATCACCGTGTTCAGCCTCATGGTCTCTCAGCTGTTTGAACTTCACTGTGACGACGATAACTCCTCATATTGTTTCTTGAGATCAGCTGTGTGTGTGTGTGTGTGTGTGTGTGTGTCTGTCTGTCTGTGTGCTGCAGGTGCTGCACCAGGTGCATCCTAACCTGGTGTCCCAACAGGAGGCGCTGCAGTACATCGAGGAGCTGATCCTGCTGCTGCTCAGCATGCTGTGTCAGGCTCAACCACGCACTGTACAGGACGTAGAGGTGATACACACACACACACACACACACACACACACACACACACACACACACACACACACACACGCATGCAGAACAAACTTTAGCTCACCTGTAATCTATCTGATGACATCACTGTGAGGGTGACGTGTGATTGGTCTGGTTTGCTTCTTCTTTCAGCTGATGGAGGCTGCAGTGAGATAATGAGGTGCTGTCTGATAAAAGACCAGACTGCTGGTGTTTTATCACACTGACCCCCCTCCCCCCACCCCCGTGACCTCTGACCCTGATCCCCCCGACCCCTCACTGCTCCTCTGGCACAGATCGTGTGTGTGTGTGTGTGTGTGTGTGTGTGTGTGTGTGTGTGTGTGCGCAGTGTTTCCTGTTTGGTGATGTGTTGAGTCAGTTGATCACACTGAGACAACTAATCAGACAGGGTCACCTGACCTGCAGGTGTGCCCCTGATGCTGGATACAGGTACTAACAGGTAATCAGGCCTGTTGGACACCAAACAACCAATCAGAGAGAGACACCTCTTTGTAGTGAATATAAACACTGCGACAGTTGATGCTTCAAATGAACTTTATTTATACAAACAGGAACCATCAGTCCCTTTATGAAGACATGTTCATGTCCATCAGTCCGTCTTTATTAGTATTGTTCGCAACAGAAGTCGTCTCATTTCCACAAGAAACTCCAGAATGAACCGAAAGACAAACCTGTTTCAGGTGAACTCGTCCTTTAATGATGACATCAGCTGTACTCACACAGGAAGTGACAGAAGAGGATAATAGACTAACATCTGAAATTAAAACTACGACTGAGCTGTGATGTAAGAGTCAAGACAGCAGCTGATTGGCTGCAGTTAACACCTGAACACAGAAGAGCAGCAGAGACATGTTTGACTAATCTGTCCAATGAGAGCAGAGCCACAGGTGTGTCCTGCAGTGTGATCAACGACGACTCTTTAAAACAGAATTCTGTTGATGTTTAGAACAGAGTCAGACCAGATGTTTGCAGACCAGGGTCAGTCCAGGTGTTTGCAGACCAGGGTCAGTCCAGATGTTTGTAGACCAGGGTCAGTCCAGGTGTTTGCAGACCAGGGTCAGTCCAGGTGTTTGCAGACCAGGTTCAGTCCAGGTGTTTGCAGACCAGGGTCAGTCCAGGTGTTTGCAGACCAGGGTCAGTCCAGGTGTTTGCAGACCAGGTTCAGTCCAGGTGTTTGCAGACCAGGGTCAGTCCAGGTGTTTGCAGACCAGGGTCAGTCCAGGTGTTTGCAGACCAGGGTCAGTCCAGGTGTTTGCAGACCAGGGTCAGTCCAGATGTTTGTAGACCAGGGTCAGTCCAGATGTTTGTAGACCAGATTCAGTCCAGATGTTTGCAGACCAGGGTCAGTCCAGATGTTTGCAGACCAGGGTCAGTCCAGGTGTTTGTAGACCAGATTCAGTCCAGGTGTTTGCAGACCAGGTTCAGTTGAGGTGTTTGCAGACCAGGTTCAGTCCAGATGTATGCAGACCAGGTTCAGTCCAGATGTATGCAGACCAGGTTCAGTCCAGATGTATGCAGACCAGGGTCAGTCCAGGTGTTTGCAGACCAGGTTCAGTCTAGATGTTTGCAGACCAGGTTCAGTCTAGATGTTTGTAGACCAGATTCAGTCCAGGTGTTTGCAGACCAGGTTCAGTTGAGGTGTTTGCAGACCAGGTTCAGTCCAGATGTATGCAGACCAGGTTCAGTCCAGTTGAGTCTGGTCCCTGTCCTCACCCGTCTTCCCCCTCTCTCTCAGGAGCGAGTTCAGAAGAGTTTTCCTCACCCGATTGATAAGTGGGCGATCGCTGATGCTCAAGCCGCCATCGAGAAGAGGAAGAGGAGGAACCCACTGGCTCTACCTGTTGACAAGATCCACCCACTGCTGAAGGTACACCTGTCCTCTTCATCATCGTCATCTAAATGCTCGTTCACTCCTGCAGTCTGTCGCTGCAGGGAGTCAGGTGTGATTTGGATCAATGATCAGGGAAGTTTGATTTACCACCTCAACACGACCAACATCAGATAAATGAAACCAGAAACCTGCAGAGACAAACATGTAGCGGGTTTATGTCCGTCTGACGACACTTTCTCATGGATCGGGTGAACCAATCACAGGTCTGATGTTTGAATCTTGTTTACAGTCAAGATTAAAACAATGCTCCAGTTTCTTCTTCTTTTGTTGAGTTTTATTGTGTTGCATTGCTGCCTCTGCTGTTCCTGGTCCCATGTGTGATCCGAGAGAATTGCTTACCTTAACAGTGATCGCAGTTATTTACTGTGAACCGTGTGTGAAAGTAACACACACACACTGTTTCCCATGATGCCTTGTGTTGTCAGGAGGTGCTGGGTTATAAGATCGACCACCAGGTGTCAGTCTACATGGTGGCTGTGTTGGAGTACATCTCTGCAGACATCCTGAAACTGGCAGGAAACTACGTCAAAAACATCCGACACTTCGAGATCTCCCAGCAGGACATCACTGTGGCCATGTGTGCTGACAAGGTACACACACACACACACACACACACACACACACACACACACACACACACACACTCCTCCTGGTCCTTCTCTTCCTCTTTCTCCTTCTCCTTCTCCAGGTCCTCCTCCTCTTCCTGCTCCTCCTCCTTTTGCTCCTCCTCCTCCTGCTCCTCCCCTGGGAATCATCATGTCAGACAGACAGACAGCTGACGACACTGACCGTCTCACCATTGAAAGATCAAAGATATGTCTGTCTGTCTCATCTGTCTCACCTACCTGTCTGTCCAGGTGCTGATGGACATGTTCCACCAGGACGAGGAGGATATCAGCGGCTTCCCTCTGATTGACGAGGAGCCGTCAGCCAATGAGGAGCAGAGTTACTATGAGCTGGTGCGGAGCTTCATGTCAGATGGTCGTCAGTACCTGAGACAGCTCAACCTGCTCATCAAGGTGTTCAGAGAGCCCTTCAACTCCAGCCCCATGCTCTTCTCTCAGCACGTACGTCTGCTCACCTGTCCTCACCTGATCACCTGTCTGTCTCCTGTCTGTCAACTGTCCTCACCTGATGACCTGTCTGTCTCCTGTCTGTCTGTCAACTGTCTGTCACCTGTCCATCACCTGATCACTTGTGCATTACCTGATCACCTGTCCTTCACCTGATCCCCTGTCTGTCACCTGATCACGTGTCTGTCACCGGATCACCTGTCCATCACCTGTCCTTCACCTGATCGCCTGTCCGTCACCTGTCCAACACCCATCACCTGTCCGTCATCTGTCCAACACCCATCACCTGTCCATCGCCTGATCACCTGTCCATCGCCTGATCACCTGTCCATCACCTGTCCATTGCCTGATCGCCTGTCTGTCACCTTATCACCTGTCTGTCACCTGATCACCTGTCTGACACCTGATCACCTGTCCATCACCTGTCTGTCACCTGATCACATGTCTGTTACCTGATCACCTGTCTGTCACCTGATCACATGTCTGTTACCTGATCACCTGTCTGTCACCTGATCACATGTCTGTTACCTGATCACCTGTCTGACACCTGATCACCTGTCCATCACCTGTCTGTCACCTGATCACATGTCTGTTACCTGATCACCTGTCCATTGCCTGATCACCTGTCTGTCACCTGATCACTTGTCTGTCACCTGTCCGTCACCTGTCCATCACCTGATCACCTGTCCGTCACCTGAGCACCTGTCTGTCACGTGATCACCTGTCTGTCACCTGTCCGTCACCTGTCCATCGCCTGATCACATGTCCATCACTTGATCACCTGTCTGTCACCTGTCTGTCACCTGATCACTTGTCTGTCACCTGTCTGTCACCTGATTACTTGTCTGTCACCTGTCTGTCACCTGATCACTTGTCTGTCACCTGTCTGTCACCTGATCACTTGTCTGTCACCTGTCTGTCACCTGATTACTTGTCTGTCACCTGTCTGTCACCTGATCACTTGTCTGTCACCTGTCTGTCACCTGATTACTTGTCTGTCACCTGTCTGTCACCTGATCACCTGTCTGTCACCTGATCACTTGTCTGTCACCTGATCACTTGTCTGTCACCTGATCATATGTCTGTCACCTGTCACCTGATCACTTGTTTGTCACCTGATCACTTGTCTGTCACTTGTCCGTCGCCCGATCACCTGTCCGTCGCCCGATCACCTGTCCATCGCCTGATCACCTGTCCGTCACCTGTCTGTCACCTGATCACCTGTCCGTCACCTGTCTGTCACCTGATCACTTGTCTGTCACCTGTCTTTCACCTGATCGCCTGTCCGTCACCTGTCCAACACCCATCACCTGTCCGTCACCTGTCCAACACCCATCACCTGTCCATCGCCTGATCACCTGTCCGTCACCTTATCACCTGTCTGTCAACTGATCACCTGTCCGTCACCTGATCACCTGTCCATCACCTGTCTGTCTTCTGTCGCCTGATCACCTGTCCATCACCTGTCCGTCACTTGTCTGTCACCTGTCTTTCACCTGATCGCCTGATCACCTGTCTATCACCTGTCCGTCACTTGTCTGTCACCTGTCTTTCACCTGATCGCCTGATCACCTGTCCATCACCTGTCCATCACCTGTCCGTCACCTGTCCGTCACTTGTCTGTCACCTGTCTTTCACCTGATCGCCTGTCCATCACCCGTCCAACACCCATCACCTGTCCATCGCCTGATCACCTGTCCGTCACCTTATCACCTGTCTGTCACCTGATCACCTGTCCATCACCTGTCTGTCGTCTGTCGCCTGATCATCTGTCCATCACCTGTCCATCACCTGTCCGTCACCTGTCCATCACTTGTCTGTCACCTGTCTGTCACCTGATCGCCTGTCCCTCACCTGATCACCTGTCCATCACCTGTCCATCACCTGTCCGTCACATGTCCATCACCTGATCACCTGTCTGTCACCTGTCTGTCACCTGTCCATCACCTGATCACCTGTCTGTCACCTGATCACCTGTCCATCACCTGTCCATCACCTGTCCATCACCTGTCCGTCACCTGATCACCTGTCTGTCACCTGATCAACTGTCTGTCACCTGTCCATCACCTGTCTGTCACCTGATCACCTGTCCATCACCTGTCTGTCACCTTTCTTTGACCTTTCCTCACCTGATCACCTGCCTGTCTGATTGATTGATAGTCTGACTGATCACCTGCCTGTCTGATTGATTGATAGTCTGACTGATCACCTGCCTGTCTGATTGATTGAAGGTCTGATTGATCATCTGTCTGTCTGATTGATCACCTGCCTGTCTGATTGATTGACGGTCTGATTGATCATCTGTGTGTCAGGACGTGGACACTATCTTCAGTCGGATAGTTGATATCCACGAGGTGACAGTGAAGCTGTTGGGATTGATCGAGGACACGGTGGAGATGACCGATGAAGGCAGTCCTCATCCTCTGGTGGGGAGCTGCTTCGAGGACCTGGCTGAGGTCTGTACCTGTCTGTCTCCACCTGTCTGTCTGTACCAGTCTTTATCTGTTGTGTGATTGATCAGCTCTGGACCTATCTTTATTGACAGGAGTTGGCCTTTGACCCTTATGAGACATATGCTCAGGACATCCTGCGCTCTGGTTTCCACGAACACTTCCTTGGTCAGGTGTCTAAACCAGGAGCTGCCTTCCACCTTCAGGTAAGCCTCACTACCTTACCAACAGGCTCCACCTCCAGCAGGCTGCCATGCAGAATCCATATTAACTGTTATCTGTGTTATTATGATGATGCAGTCAGGTTGGTCAGTAAAGGCTTTGCCGATGACCAGCTGCAGCAGAGGCTCATGGGTATTGTAGTGTTTAGAGACGGAATAAAACATTAAAATCAAAATTAAGAACACATTGACGAGAAACACCTCAGGTACCAGCAGCTCTTGATGATGATGATGACAGCACAGGAGTAAAGCTGCTCTGTCTGTCTGTCTGTCTCCAGTCCATCTGTGAAGGTTTTAAAGAGGCGGTTCAGTATGTTCTGCCCCGACTGCTGCTCACTCCGGTTTACCACTGTCTGCACCTGTTCGAGATCCTTAAGGTGAGACTGCAGCACCTGGTCACAACACCACATCACATGACAACTGTGACATCTGGAGCCTGTTCAGAGAGCCGGTTTATAAAGTCTGAGTTGAATGATCCTGTTCAGGACAGCTGATCAGAATTAGTTAAAAGAACAAAGTACATGTGTGATGAAAAGCCAGTGTCAGTATACCAGGACCCGTACTGTCGACCAGGACCAGTACAGGACTGGTACTGGAGAACAGGACCAGTATCCTGCAGGTCCGATCCTGGTGTCTGGCAAGTATCCTGAAGGCCTGGTCCTGGTCTACCTGGTGCCCCTTGACCTGGCTCAGCTTAAACCTACAGGTCCTGGTCCTGGTATATGACATCAGTTTAATCCTGCTCTAAAGTCCTGGTCTACTGTCTTAAAATGTTCTGTGTAGTGTTTGGTGCCTCACCTGTCCCTGCAGGTGATGTCACCTCTCAGCAGTGATAGTCTGTTGGCCCACCTGTTTCCATAGCAACTGGAGGAGAAGAGTGAGGATGAGGAGGATAAAGAGTGTCTGAAGCAGGCCATCACCGCCCTCCTCAACCTGCAGAGCAGCATGGAGAGGATCTGCTCCAGGAGCCTCGCCAAGAGGCGGCTCAGGTACATCACCTGCACACACCTGTGTACACCTGTACACACATGCACACACCTGCACACACGTATGTATACACCTGAGGCTCAGGTAGGTCGGAGCTCTGCCCTCCTGATTGCTGCACCTTATATACAAATGTTGCTTTCAGACTTCGCTGACACTTTCCTTTTTTATCCAGCCTTTGTGCTAAGCTAGGCTAGGCTAACTATTTGGCTTTCCTCCAAGGTCCCAAAAGGAACCGTTGTGAGTCTTTGATTATTTTCAAGGGGTCCTTGAGTAGTTTCAAGGGGCCGATGAGGAGATATTGTCATGTGACTGTCAAAGATCGAGAACGACTGGAACAGACATATGTACAAACATACAGACACATACACACACGCACGCACGCACGCACGCACGCACACACACACACACACACACACACACACACACACACACACACACACACACACAGTCCAGTATGTTGGACTCCTCCCATCCTCCCTGTTTCCCTCTGGACATAAATAGACTGGGGGGGTTAGGTCACAGAGGAGGGGTTGAGGGTGGAGGGGGGTCAGAGTGGTGTTGTTGGAGGGAAATGTCGTCTGTATCTGGGCGGTGCTGCTCTGCTGCTTATTGTTCTCTGTTTGTTAGAAAGAAAAGAACACAGAGAGGAAAACTGCTGCTAGTGTTGGATTAATTAAGTTTGGAACGCTTTGATCACCTGAAGAAGAAGACGAGGAAGAAGAAGACTACAGGAGGGGGCAGACGGTTTGGTGATTGGCATGTGGATATGAGGACGTAGGTGATTTCAGTTTCTCCTTCCTTTGTGTTTTTAGCAGCAGGTTAGAGTTTAACTTGCAGACTGGAGGCTGGTGGTGTGTTGTTGGAGGCTGGTGGTGTGTTGTTGGAGACTGATGGTGTGTTGTTGGAGGCTGATGGTGTGTTGTTGGAGGCTGATGGTGTGTTGTTGGAGGCTGATGGTGTGTTGTTGGAGGCTGGTGGTGTGTTGTTGGAGGCTGATGGTGTGTTGTTGGAGGCTGATGGTGTGTTGTTGGAGGCTGATGGTGTGTTGTTGGAGGCTGATGGTGTGTTGTTGGAGGCTGGTGGTGTGTTGTTGTGAAACAGTGTGTTAACATACCTCAGGGGTTTATGTTGTAAACTGATTAGTGAGCTGCTGCTCTCAGCTGTTAAAGGAACAAAACACTCAGTTTAATGTTTCAACAGACCGGAGACACACAGTCTGTCGTCTTTCTTCATTTTAATGAGAATCAACCTGCTGGCAGACAGACCTCCGTCACAGACAGACAGACCTCCGTTGCAGACAGACAGATCTCCATCACAGACACATTTGTTTTTGCCTCTTTTCCGTCGTTCCATCAGTGTCTGTTTTTGTAAATATGAACAATGTGTACATGTAGTCTGTCTGTAGATTCTTTAAACTGCATTTCCCTTTTATCCAGCTACACCACTGAATGCTAATGTGATGACAGTAATTTAGCTTGTGAGGCTAAACAACATGTGCACTTACATCAGGCTAACCAAAGCTATCATTACTAACGAACTCTGAAACACTGATGCGTCAAAATGAAAACATCAGCCATCTCGTTTCAGTGGTTGTTAATCGCGTGGACGCGGCTGTTGCTGCGGTTGTTGGTTGCTGATCTTAAACATGGATCAGTTTGACTTGATTTACTTTTATTTGAATTCTGGAGTGACTTCAGTCACTAAGTCATTCTTAGCACCAAGGGAAACAGTGGGGAGAATATGTTGGTTCTGACAGTGACATTCATGAAGGAATGAAGAAGTCGTCCAGACTGAACTTCACTGTCAGGTGACCGGCTGTGAGTTTCTGACTGTGACAGTCTTTTCAGTCACATACTTGATCTTTTACATCCTGTCTGTGCCCGTCCCTGCAGCTGCTGAGCAGCCTGGATGTTGTTAATCCAGTAGGTTCAGTAGCTGAAAAAAACTACCTGGTGAAATAATGGAGAGTGGGAGGCTCTCCTCGAGGGGAACGGACCAGAACTCCCACGGCCATTTCTGTTGCTGCATATAGACGTGAGGCTCTCTGGCCTCAGTAGTGATGTCACTACACACGCTGACATCAGAGATATTTAACAACACACGCTGACATCACAGAGCTGGAAGTTCCCACCTGTCTGAACAGCAGCTACAGGTGTTGCTGCTCTGTTATCACTGCTGTCCTTATAATTAACAGTTCAGTTCTTTGTTTTATTGATCCACATACTGATTGATCGAAGAGATGCTGTCTTCACATCACAAACACACACACACGTCTGAAATGTTTCTACTTGAATCACTGATAAAGTTTTTCACGTCCTGACGTATCAGACAAATCCAGATTCACACAAACACTCCTGGGAAACAAAAAGAGGAAGAGTCGTCCTCATAAATAAACTTAATCATCATCATCATCATCACCACTTCCTGTTTAGCTGATGAAGCTTCATGTTGACGTCAGATAAACTTCCTGCACTGAAACAGACTAGCAGATAGCTGTATGTGATGATGTCACGGTGATGATGTTGTCGAGGTGATGATGTTGTCATAGTGATGATGATTTCACAATGATGATGTCAATGTGTCTTTGTGCAACAGTCCAGCTGTTTGTCCAAGCTGAGGTTGGAGGTCTTCCTGCTGTGACCTCACTTCCTGTTGGAGCAGCCTCACTGGTTTGTAAAGACCCCGACGACGTTGTCCAATCAGAACTCACTCCTTTGTCACATGAGCATGTAGAGAACCAACCCAATGATGAGTTAAAGGAACAGTTCACCTTGAAGGTTACGTGTTTACATGGTGAAGTGAACCAAGAAGTAGATCTTTACCATGTTTGTGTAAACATTTCACAGGTGTGACAAAACAACTCCAACTCAAGGTCCACTGACGAGCTGTTTCCAGAGCTTTCAACCTCAGACAGTCTTCATCAGCAGAACAAGAGTTTAGTCCGTTGTCATGGTGATGGTGGGATCAGAGATGTCACGGGGACGTTCAGTTGGATTGCTTTTGAATATAATTTTCTATAAATCCAGCGAACATTACGATGAAACTAGTTGTTTTTCTTCCCAAAATAACATTAGAAATTGTAAATGACTTATTAACGAACTAACTCTGAAACTTTCCAATCAGAGCTGCCTGTTCCCTGACAGGCAACACTCAGGGCAGCAACAGTCCACAGACAGTCTGACATCATCAACACAGTCATCAGTCATTCAGTCAGTCAGTGAGTCATCAGTCAGTCAGTCAGTCATCAGTCAGTCAGTCATCAGTCAGTCAGTCAGTGAGTGACTCTTCAGTCAGTCAGTCAGTGAGTCATCAGTCATTCAGTCAGTCAGTGAGTCATCAGTCAGTCATCAGTCATTCAGTCAGTCAGTGAGTCTTCAGTCAGTCAGTCAGTGAGTCTTCAGTCAGTCATCAGTCATTCAGTGAGTCTTCAGTCAGTCAGTCAGTCAGTGAGTCATCAGTCAGTCAGTGAGTCTTCAGTCAGTCAGTCAGTGAGTCATCAGTCAGTCAGTCATTCAGTGAGTCTTCAGTCAGTGAGTCATCAGTCATTCAGTCAGTCAGTGAGTCTTCAGTCAGTCATCAGTCAGTCAGTCATCAGTCAGTCAGTCATCAGTCATTCAGTCAGTCAGTGAGTCTTCAGTCAGTCAGTCAGTGAGTCATCAGTCATTCAGTCAGTCAGTGAGTCATCAGTCAGTCATCAGTCATTCAGTCAGTCAGTGAGTCATCAGTCAGTCAGTGAGTCATCAGTCATTCAGTCATTCAGTGAGTCTTCAGTCAGTGAGTCATCAGTCATTCAGTCAGTCAGTCAGTCATCAGTCAGTCATCAGTCATTCAGTCAGTCAGTGAGTCATCAGTCATTCAGTCAGTCAGTGAGTCATCAGTCATTCAGTCATTCAGTGAGTCTTCAGTCAGTCATCAGTCATTCAGTCAGTCAGTGAGTCATCAGTCAGTCAGTCAGTCAGTGAGTCTTCAGTCAGTCAGTCATTCAGTGAGTCTTCAGTCAGTCATCAGTCATTCAGTCAGTCAGTGAGTCATCAGTCATTCAGTCAGTCAGTGAGTCTTCAGTCAGTCAGTCAGTCAGTCAGTCATCAGTCATTCAGTCAGTCAGTGAGTCATCAGTCAGTCAGTCATCAGTCATTCAGTCAGTCAGTCAGTGAGTCTTCAGTCAGTCAGTCATTCAGTGAGTCTTCAGTCAGTCATCAGTCATTCAGTCAGTCAGTGAGTCATCAGTCAGTCATCAGTCATTCAGTCAGTCAGTGAGTCATCAGTCATTCAGTCAGTCAGTGAGTCTTCAGTCAGTCAGTCAGTCAGTCAGTCATCAGTCATTCAGTCAGTCAGTGAGTCATCAGTCAGTCAGTCATCAGTCATTCAGTCAGTCAGTCAGTGAGTCTTCAGTCAGTCAGTCATTCAGTGAGTCTTCAGTCAGTCATCAGTCATTCAGTCAGTCAGTGAGTCATCAGTCAGTCAGTCAGTGAGTCATCAGTCATTCAGTCAGTCAGTGAGTCTTCAGTCATTCAGTGAGTCTTCAGTCAGTCATCAGTCATTCAGTCAGTCAGTGAGTCATCAGTCATTCAGTCATTCAGTGAGTCTTCAGTCAGTCATCAGTCATTCAGTCAGTCAGTGAGTCATCAGTCAGTCAGTCAGTGAGTCATCAGTCATTCAGTCATTCAGTGAGTCTTCAGTCAGTCATCAGTCATTCAGTCAGTCAGTGAGTCATCAGTCAGTCAGTCAGTCAGTGAGTCTTCAGTCAGTCAGTCATTCAGTGAGTCTTCAGTCAGTCATCAGTCATTCAGTCAGTCAGTGAGTCATCAGTCATTCAGTCATTCAGTGAGTCTTCAGTCAGTCATCAGTCAGTCAGTCCGTGAGTCATCAGTCATTCAGTCATTCAGTGAGTCTTCAGTCAGTCATCAGTCATTCAGTCAGTCAGTGAGTCATCAGTCAGTCAGTCAGTCAGTGAGTCGTCAGTCAATCAGTCAGTGAGTCATCAGTCATTCAGTCATTCAGTGAGTCTTCAGTCAGTCATCAGTCATTCATTCAGTCAGTGAGTCATCAGTCAGTCAGTGAGTCATCAGTCAGTCAGTCAGTCAGTCAGTCTTCAGTCATTCAGTGAGTCTTCAGTCATTCAGTGAGTCTTCAGTCAGTCAGTCAGTGAGTCATCAGTCAGTTAGTGAGTCTTCAGTCAGTCAGTCAGTGAGTCATCAGTCAGTGAGTGAGTCTTCAGTCATTCAGTCATTCAGTGAGTCTTCAGTCAGTCATCAGTCATTCAGTCAGTCAGTGAGTCATCAGTCAGTCAGTCAGTGAGTCATCAGTCATTCAGTCATTCAGTGAGTCTTCAGTCAGTCATCAGTCATTCAGTCAGTCAGTGAGTCATCAGTCAGTCAGTCAGTCATCAGTCAGTCAGTCAGTGAGTCGTCATTCATTCAGTCAGTGAGTCATCAGTCAGTCAGTCAGTCATCAGTCAGTGAGTCAGTCAGTGAGTCGTTAGTCATTCAGTCAGTCAGTCAGTCAGTGAGTCTTCAGTCAGTCAGTGAGTCATCAGTCAGTCAGTCAGTCAGTCGTCAGTCATCAGTCATTCAGTCAGTCAGTGAGTCATCAGTCATTGAGTCATTCAGTGAGTCTTCAGTCAGTCATCAGTCATTCAGTCAGTCAGTGAGTCAGTCAGTGAGTCATCAGTCATTCAGTCATTCAGTGAGTCTTCAGTCAGTCATCAGTCATTCAGTCAGTCAGTGAGTCATCAGTCAGTCAGTCAGTCAGTGAGTCGTCAGTCAATCAGTCAGTGAGTCATCAGTCAGTCAGTGAGTCTTCAGTCAGTCATCAGTCATTCAGTCAGTCAGTGAGTCATCAGTCATTCAGTCAGTCATCAGTCATTCAGTCAGTCAGTCAGTGAGTCGTCATTCATTCAGTCAGTGAGTCATCAGTCAGTCAGTCAGTCATCAGTCAGTCAGTCAGTCATCAGTCAGTGAGTCAGTCAGTGAGTCGTTAGTCATTCATTCAGTCAGTGAGTCATCAGTCAGTCAGTCAGTCATCAGTCAGTCAGTCAGTCATCAGTCAGTGAGTCAGTCAGTGAGTCGTTAGTCATTCAGTCAGTCAGTGAGTCATCAGTCAGTCAGTCAGTCAGTCAGTCTTCAGTCATTCAGTGAGTCTTCAGTCAGTCAGTCAGTGAGTCATCAGTCAGTGAGTCATCAGTCAGTTAGTGAGTCTTCAGTCAGTCAGTCAGTGAGTCATCAGTCAGTCAGTGAGTCTTCAGTCAGTGAGTCTTCAGTCAGTGAGTCATCAGTCAGTCAGTGAGTCTTCAGTCAGTCAGTGAGTCATCAGTCAGTCAGTGAGTCAGTCAGTCAGTGAGTCATCAGTCAGTGAGTCAGTCAGTCAGTCAGTCATCAGTCAGTCAGTGAGACAGTCAGTCAGTCAGTGAGTCATCAGTCAGTCAGTCAGTCAGTGAGACAGTCAGTCAGTCAGTCATCAGTCAGTCAGTCAGTCAGAACAAGTGAACTGTTCCTTTAAATTAACGGGCCGTTCCGGTCGTGCCACTAACTCTTTGGTCTTGAATCGATTGCAGATCTGATGGGTTTTTCCTTCCCGACCTCAGACTGCAGGTTCTTTATTAACTCTGTCTTCTTCTCCTCCTGTGCTCTCTCTCTTCTTCTGTGGTGTGCAGCGAGTCGGCGTGTCGTTTCTACAGCCATCAGATGAAGGGGAAGCACCTCGCCATCAAGAAGATGAACGAGATCCAGAAGAACATCGACGGCTGGGAGGGAAAGGACATCGGCCAGTGCTGCAACGAGTTCATCATGGAGGGCACGCTGACCCGTGTGGGCGCCAAACACGAGCGCCACATCTTCCTGTTTGACGGCCTGATGATCTGCTGTAAGTCCAACCACGGCCCGCCGCGGCTGCCTGGTGCCGGCTCCACTGCAGAGTACCGGCTGAAAGAAAAGTTTTTCATGCGCAAAGTCCAGATCAACGACAAGGACGATAAGGAGGGCGAGTACCGGCACGCCTTCGAGATCATCCTGAAGGACGGGAACAGCGTGGTGTTCGCCGCCAAGTCCGCTGAGGAGAAGAATGGCTGGATGGCGGCGCTGATCTCGCTGCAATATCGCAGCACGCTGGAGCGCATGTTGGACACAGCCATGCTGCAGGAGGAGAAGGAGGAGCAGATGAGGCTGCCAGCAGCAGAGGTGTACAGATTCGCTGAAGCGGACTCTGAGGAGAACGTTGTGTTCGAGGAGAACGTCCAGTCCAAGTCCGGAATCCCCATCATCAAAGCAGGGACCGTCCTGAAACTGATTGAGAGGCTCACCTTCCACATGTACGCAGGTAAGCGAAGTGCTCGCGCTGGGGCGTGTGGTCTGACCAGTGTTTGGAGGTAGATGGGTGCAGTTCGGTTGACGGCCTTGAAGGCCAGCACCATGGTCTTGAATCTGATGCGGGCCACGACAGGAAGCCAGTGGAGGTCACGGAGGAGGGGGGTCACATGGGAGAAATGGTAGAGTGAGGACGCACGCGTGTGCGTAGAGTGAGGACGCACGCGTGTGCGTAGAGTGAGGACACGCGTGCGTAGTGAGAAAAGCGTGCACGCATGTGTGTAGAGTTAGGACGTGCGTGCGTGCGTGCGTGCGTGCGTGTGTGTGTGTGTGTGAGGATAAAGGTGTTTCCTGTCTAGACCCCCAACACCAACACACACTCTGTTGTTGACTCCCATGATGCATCTGTGTTGCAGTAGGGGGCGGGGCATCTATTTCAGGACTGTTTCCTGTCCCATTGTTTGTGAGGCCACGCCTCCTCTTTCCTTTCTCTGTTTTCAGTCACATGACATCATTGACCAATCAGATCACAGTGTTCATCACTGTGACTGAAGATACACACACACACACACACACACACACACACACACACACACACACACACACAGTTCTGAAGAATAAATGTTTTTGTGTGTTTTTTCACTCAATAATTTAACTAAGAAATTGATTATAAACAAGTTGAGAATCATTTTCTGTGAACCTATTAATCCATGAATTGATTAATTCATTGATTTTTGAATTAATGGATTCATAGAGGCATGGATCGATGGACTGATTAATTAATGAATTGATGGATTGATAATCAAAGTGAACACAGCTGACTGTGTATGATATCTATAATGGTTCTGTGATCAATCTGCTGCTGCTTTGGTTCCTTTCTAAGAATCGATTGTTCTTGCTGTTCTGGAGTCTTCTTTCTGTTTTAACTGTGATTATTGATTATTGATCTTCAGTCTGCTTCCTGTCTCTGTTTCCTCCTTCAGATCCAAACTTTGTGCGAACTTTTCTGACCACCTACAGATCTTTCTGTAAACCTCAGGAGCTGCTCGACCTGCTCATGGAGAGGTGAGCCCACCTGTCTACACAACAGGGACCAATCAGAACGTTTCACACATCCACAGTCACCATGGTTAACGCCACTCATAGAAGATAGAAGATTATTAAATGATTTAGACTTTTTGCCTCCAGTCATAATATTTCATCGGTCTAAAAATAAATTCAAAATCAAATCAGTCAACTTCTAAACAACAAATCAAAGTTTCTATAATTGTATAGTGTAACCTCCCCAGAACTCGCACAAACCAACATCAACATTAAAACACCGCAGGAAGTGACATCACTGTCAGCTGGAGGCCTGTGAGAGACATCTGTTTTACCCAGCATGCATTTGTATCTCCGGTCTTAGGAGGCCTGAGACTGTTTATACGAAGAAAACATGAAGTTTGGTTTGTGATCAGATCCTTTTAAAATCCTCATCGACATTACGAGTATCAAACTTATCATCACTTATTGCTGTCTGTCAATCAATCTGTGAATCCTTCTGTCCCATCAATAACTAACTGTGTTTACACCCATTTTTATTATTATTATTATTATTATTATTATTATTATTATTATTATTATTATTATTATTATTGAAAATCATGTTCAGTTTTTGCACTTCCGTCAATCAGCTGTTACTTGATCATTTATCAGCAAATCATTGTTCCCACTGGACACAGAAAAAAACTGTACAGTATTGAACGGAGAGAGACAAACACATTTTTCTGTCCTGTTTGATTTGTGTCATGAATCCATGAGTCCTCCGTGTAGAGAGGCTGTGGTCTCCGTGTACAGACGCTGTGGTCTCCATGTAGAGAGGCTGTGTCTTACATGTAGAGAGGCTGTGTCTTCCATGTAGAGAGGCTGTGTCTTCCATGTAGAGAGGCTTTCGTCTTCCATGTAGAGACGCTGTGGTCTCCATGTAGAGAGGCTGCGTCTTCCATGTAGAGACGCTGTGGTCTCCATGTAGAGAGGCTGCGTCCTCCATGTAGAGGACTGCATCTTCCATGTAGAGAGGCTGCGTCCTCCATGTAGAGACGCTGTGGTCTCCATGTAGAGAGGCTGTGGTCTCCATGTAGAGAGGCTGCGTCCTCCATGTAGAGACGCTGTGGCCTCCATGTAGAGAGGCTGTGGTCTCCATGTAGAGACGCTGTGGTCTCCATGTAGAGAGGCTGCGTCCTCCATGTAGAGACGCTGTGGTCTCCATGTAGAGAGGCTGCGTCCTCCATGTAGAGACGCTGTGGTCTCCATGTAGAGAGGCTGTGGTCTCCATGTAGAGAGGCTGCGTCCTCCATGTAGAGACGCTGTGGTCTCCATGTAGAGAGGCTGCGTCCTCCATGTAGAGACGCTGTGGTCTCCATGTAGAGAGGCTGCGTCCTCCATGTAGAGACGCTGTGGTCTCCATGTAGAGAGGCTGCGTCCTCCATGTAGAGACGCTGTGGTCTCCATGTAGAGAGGCTGCGTCCTCCATGTAGAGGACTGCATCTTCCATGTAGAGAGGCTGCGTCCTCCATGTAGAGGACTGCATCTTCCATGTAGAGAGGCTGTGGTCTCCATGTAGAGAGGCTGCGTCCTCCATGTAGAGAGGCTGTGTCCTCCATGGAGAGAGGCTGCGTCCTCCATGTACAGAGGCTGTGGTCTCCATGTAGAGAGGCTGTGGCTGTGTCCCAAGTTAGGGGCTGCATCCTTCGAAGGGTGCATTTGAAGGCCAATTACGTCACAACGCCGCGTGAAGGCCATCCCAATTCAAAGGCTCCTCCAAATGCAGCCCATAAATGCAGCCTTCTTTTCCCTCTTTTTGGAGGACGCACCGCTACTATCCTTCGCGGCCTCCCATATCCCAAGATCCTTTGCACACCCGAAACAGAAGAAAGAAAGAAGGAAAATGGCGACATCAAGTGGTGTAGATCGTCACTTTCACGGGCATGGGCGGCAGAAATCGTGACGTAAGGGGCGGGAATATCTGGTGATGCAACAAGGAAATGCTCCTGAGGCTAGACCGTCCCATTTAACAATGGTGGATGCAGCTTTTGAAGGTACCTCCGAAGGACTCGCCTTCATAGGCCGTCCTTCGAAGGATGCAGCCCCTGAATTGAGACACAGCCTGTGTCCTCCATGTACAGAGGCTGTGGTCTCCATGTACAGAGGCTGTGGTCTCCATGTACAGAGGCTGTGGTCTCCATGTACAGAGGCTGTGGTCTCCATGTACAGAGGCTGTGGTCTCCATGTACAGAGGCTGTAACTGTGTTCCAATTCAGGGGCTGCATCCTTCGAAGGCCGTGGCCTTCGCGGCCTCCGAAGGTGAGTCCTTCAAAGGTACCTTCGAAAGCCGCGTCCACCGCTGTTAAATGGGACGGTCTAGCCTTCGGAGTATTTCCTGGTTGCGTCACCAGATGTTCCCGCCCTTACCCTTACGTCACGATTGAGGCTGTGGTCTCCATGTAGAGAGGCTGTGTCTTACATGTAGAGAGGCTGCGTCTTACATGTAGAGAGGCTGCGTCCTCCATGTACAGAGGCTGCGTCCTCCATGTACAGAGGCTGTGTCTTCCATGTAGAGACACTGTGTCCTCCATGTAGAGGCGCTTTGTCCTCCATGTAGAGACGTTTTGTCCACGCTGTGGTCTCCATGTACAGACGCTGTGTCCTCCATGTAGAGACGCTGTGGTCTCCATGCACAGGGACAGTATTTGTCTCTCTTTGTTACGATTGGATGTATTTTTTTCTGAATAAGGTCCCATGGTGGTCCATCAGGGGGGGCGGGGCTTTGCCTCTCTTTTGATCTCTGTTCAGATCACTGATGTTGATTGATCACCCTGGAGACAGATAAGATATAAGATATATTAATATATTTAAAGTTGTATGTGAGACAAGAATAAATTCTTGACTTGTTATTGCCATCGTCACCAACATTTATCAAACTGTATAGCTGAATATATGGAGCTCAGCAGAAATAAACTTTGTTGCCTCTATTCAATAACTGTTGTTTGACTGAACATCTGATGGATTTAATACAGTCTGATGTTGGACGTACTTCAAATGTCTCTTACATGAATGAACACAGTTTATTGCTGCAGGATACACAGAATGCTTCCTATTGGAGGATCAAACCTTTAACCTTGAGATCTGTTTGACACTCTGATGAGGAGGTTTTCTTTTGAAGGTCTAACCGAGCTGTGACGATGAAGTTTTTTAATAGTTTAAAATAGATTTTTATGTCTCCATGTTGACTCCTCCGTATGACAGATGTGTAAAAGTAAAATGTAAAAGACAAAACATGAACATTTAATTTATCTGAAGATCTATAAAACTTCTTAAACATGGTGTCAGGAGGATAATTAAAGCAGAACCGTTGACTCTGCTGTAATTTCCCTCGTTAACGAGGCTGTGAGCAGCTCTGAAACTGATCTCAGGTCTATGATTTGGTTCAGGTTTGAGATCCCGGAGCCAAGGCCAAGCGAGGCGGACCAGATGGAGGGAGGAGAGCAGCCACTCAGTGCCGAACTCAAACGCTTCCGCAAAGAGTTTGTTCAGCCGGTCCAGCTCAGGTAGAGACTGCTGCCCCCTGCTGGAGGCTCACACACACTGAACCAGGTTCAGATGAGTCACATGACCTGCAGCAGTCTGGAAACATTATTATTATTGTTATTGTTATTATTATTATTATTATTATTATATCAACTTTATTTTATCAGGAAGTCCATTCAGATACAAACATTCATGTACACACACACACACATATACACACACATACTTGTACACACACATATACACACATACATGTACATTATTTATATGTATATATGTATATATGTATACATATATATATATATATATATATAACAGGACAAGATGCAAACACTGTGATCTCTCAAGAAGAAGAAGTTACTCAGTCAGTTAGTTACCTGGATGTAACTCCAGTTGTATGAGTACATGCTCTGCCCTCTAACAGGCCTCACACCGCTGACCCTCAGCTTTAGGTCTGCAGCTGAAGTCCAATTCAAAATGTCCTCCATGTTTTTATCACCTGTCAGTTTCATTTTGATGTTAATTTGCAGGTTTTTTTTGGAACAGAACAGAAAGTTTTATTTTACATCATTGCAGTTTACAAACAGAGAAGAGCCGATGTGACTGATGACGTCAGTGTGATGTAACAATGATGTCAACCTTCAGACGTCGTTGATCATGTGACCTGTGATAACTCCTCCTCCTGCAGAGTGCTGAACGTGTGTCGTCACTGGGTGGAGCATCACTTCTACGACTTTGAGAGAGACGCTCAACTGCTGAGACGACTGGAGGAGTTTATCGCCTCCGTCAGAGGTACACACCTGTCAGAACACCTGTGCTGATAACATCTGGTCTCTTGTCCAGCGCCTATAATTCTGCAGCAGATGTTTGTATCAGTGAAGAATCGTCCAAATGTGCTGTATGTTTGATCGATCCTGCATCAGAAATCACTCAGATCTGACTGCGGATCAGCTAATTAATGATGTCACATGCTGCAGGTAAGGCGATGAGGAAGTGGGTGGAGTCCATCACAAAGATCATCCAGAGGAAGAAGCAGGTTCAGGTGAGCGTGCCCAGTCACAGCATCACCTTCCAGAACTCTCCTCCTCCAATCGAGTGGCACATCTGTAAACCAGGAAACACTGAACAGTTCGACCTGATGATGCTGCACCCCATCGAGATTGGCCGCCAGCTCACCCTGCTCGAGTCTGACTTCTACAGGTAAAAGGAGGTCACACCTGTCTCGCACCTGTTCTGCCCAGTCACACACCTGTATCACACCTGTCTCACACCTGTGTGTCTCCTGCAGGGCGGTGCAGCCGTCAGAGCTGGTCGGCAGCGTCTGGACCAAAGAGGACAAAGAGATTCACTCCCCCAACCTGCTGAGGATGATCCGACACACCACCAACCTCACCCTGTGGTTCGAAAAGTAAGACCTCACTCTGACATCATGCTGATCTGACATCATGCTGACATCACACTGACATCACACTGTGTGTGTGTGTGTGTGTGTGTGTGTGTGTGTGTGTGTACGTGCAGGTGTATCGTAGAAACAGAGAACCTGGAGGAACGAGTCGCTGTGGTGTCACGGATCATCGAGATCCTGCAGGTGTTTCAGGAGCTCAACAACTTTAATGGAGTTCTGGAGGTCGTCAGCGCCATGAACTCGTCTCCGGTCTACAGATTGGACCACACATTCGAGGTAACCACAACGACACTGATGACGTCTGCTTCTGAGAGATCAGCTGATCTGAAACTGACACAACATGTAACACACACACAGACACACACAGGTTGTCTGATGAATTGACATGTTGACCAGCCGTCGATGTCACAAACTTGCTGGTTTTAGAAGGTAATGCAGTCACCTGTTTCAACAGCCAGTCAGCTCCTCATAGAGAAGTCAGCCGGTCAGGTCAGTTACAAACTCAGTTCTGGACGAGGAGACTGAGAACACTGGAGGTGTGAATCTTCACTGGCCTCACGATTTGACTCCATTAAGATTCAGCTGTCAACGATTCAAATGCAAAACTCATCTGGATGCATCTCAGCGTACGACATCCTCATGATCTATATCACTGCGCACGGCTACTTTTCATCATTTAAATTCCCCTTTTATTCAGGAAGTCCTTCCAACAATCAGACTACAGCAGGCTACAAAATAAAAGCTGCATCTTTTCAATACATAAACTTTACAAAAACAAAACACTGATCCATCTGCCGTGTCTGACACGTTTGATGTGATCTACAATAATATAGTTTTCACATGGCAGCTTTAAGATAAAACATGTTGACTCTGCTGCACACACCTCTCTCAGAGTTGGACTGCAGAGTTGACAGCACCTCCACAGATCTCGGCTGATCAGCTGGGCTGCTGTAGTTATTATTTGTGGCTGCAGACGTTAGCTTCAGGTGAAAATGTCTGACGTGATTAATGATTGTTGTGAGGCAGAAGTCTCGTCCAGTTCGTGCTTCATAGCAAGTTTATAAAATCTGACATGTGCCCCGAGATGTCCGTTTAAAAAAATACTCTCTGACATCCCTCCTACATACGTAACGTTAGCCTAATGTCCGCCCACAGTTCAAAGCATTGGAGCAATTTCACGACGTCTGCATCGATGCAGAGTCTTATAATCAAGACATTTCCACAGCTCTAGAAAACACGAACCTTATCGTTTGAATCTGCTGCTCGCTCCACCATACACTGGCTTCACAGTGCACACACCTTTTGTTTTCATCAGTACTAGAAATACACCTGCAGCAGGTAACTCAGTTATAAAACACTTTCAGTTAGAACAAAGTGCAGAGACTCATCACTGTAGTTTCAGATCCAAATCATCGATCACATTTTTTTCCAGTCTTTTAATAATTGACTAAAACGTTTTCAGCAAACAGAAAACGTTGTCAAACTCCATAAAAATAATTTGAATTGATTTAATTTTGTTTTCTGTTTTCAGCAAATTCCGAGTCGTCAGAGAAAAATCCTGGAGGAAGCTCACGAGCTGAGTGAAGATCACTACAAGAAGTATTTAGCTAAACTGCGCTCCATCAACCCCCCCTGTGTGCCCTTCTTTGGTACGCTCCGACACACTGACGGTTTGTAAAGGGTTAAACATGAAGGGTCAAAGGTTAATCAGTGTGTCTGTGTGTCTGTCAGGAATCTACCTGACCAACATCCTGAAGACGGAGGAGGGTAACCCTGACTTCCTGCGGCGACACGGCAAAGACCTGATCAACTTCAGCAAGAGGAGGAAAGTGGCAGAAATCACAGGAGAGATCCAGCAGTACCAGAACCAACCGTACTGTCTAAGGGTGGAGAATGACATCAGGGTCAGTGTGGCCATGAGGTCACTTCCTGTTGACAGGTGTGTGTGTGTATGTGTGTGTGTGTGTGTGGTGTCAGAGGTGTGACGTGTTCTCTGTGTTTCTGGAGCAGAAGTTCTTCGAGAACCTGAACCCGATGGAGGACATGTCCGAGAAAGACTTCGCCGACCATCTTTTCAACAAATCTCTGGAGATCGAACCTCGTCACGCCCGATCGTTGCCTCGATTCGTAAGTGTTGCCATGGTAACACAAACACACTGAGAAGTGACTTTATGAACTGATGAAAGACTTTTTGACTGCTTCTGGTATGATGATGAATTTAGTTGTTTTGCTTCAACAAGACTTTAATTAAACAGTTTCACTTGTATGAAGAGTTCTTCAGTGAACCGTCATCACAGTTTAAAACCGCTGATCAACATCTGAAATCGTAGTTACTGAATGATTCCTCTGTGGAAACAACAGAGTGAACTCCTGGTTAGATGAATGTGATTTAAGGTGGAAGTGAACAGTTGAATAAGCTTGTTGTTCTGAGATAAACAGCTTCTTCATGAGATGATCAGATGTCAGCTGTCGAGTTCACAGACTTCCAGCTGAACTGTCTGATTGGCTAAACCTGATCAAGCCTTGATGGTCGAGCTGTCAGAAAAGTCTCGTTAGAATAATTATTTTAAGGTCATTTTGTTGCTTTTGGCACAAATGGCCTGTTTCTGTATTTTCAGTGTAAGCAGAACCACGTGGGTTCAAACAAACCTCAAACACATTTGTCAGCTCGGCCTCTTTAAGTTGTTTTAGACTCTGTGGAGCTCAAACTGTTCAAACAGCTGTCAGTTGTGTTCTGAAGAAGAAAGTTTGAAATGAAGAAGATGGAGTTTTATTGAAGCTCACATCACTGTGTGCCTCCTCTCTGAAGCTGAACATGGAGCCACTTCAAGGCCCGTGTACACAGAACAGTTCTGGCAGCAAGCTGAGGAGTGCTGGGAAGAAAAAAAAACACTTCACGTTGGTTTTGATTGACAGCCAACAGTATGCTAACGCTAACAGAGGGCCGGCCACAGCTAATAACAAGCTAACACTCACAGGGAGATAACAACTCAACACTCGGCAGCAACATCTTGTGTCTGACCAATCTGCTCCCACAAACTCTGTTCGGACCTTAATGAGGGATGAGGGGTTGGTTACCTCACAGAGAAGTGGCAGCTGTTGATCTATCAGCTGCTTCCTGTTGCATCACAGCCTGAATGTTGTCTGACAGCAGTGCTCACTGAACACGTTGCATTTCCTGTGGATAGCCTACTTCTAATTAAAAGTCAACTTGCGTTTCAACACTTAAATGCTTTTAATGTGAAGGTGCAGCAGCAGGAAACGTTGGTTGTCAGTAGTGAGCGACTGTTGGGTGACAGTTGGGTGTCAAGAGGTGGGAAAATTTAATCACCATGGCAACAACTGAGACGCAAGCCTCTCCTATGTTTTCTTGGTTACCAGGGTGATGGGTGACGAGTCCCACCCCATCCAATGAATGATTGGTTGTCTGAAAAAGAGCTACAGTGACGACACAAGCACCTTTCTGAAAAGTTGATATATTTTCAGCTGCATTGCATTCTGGGTAAAACCCTTGAAGAAGAACTTTGATTAAAACAGTTCAGCTGCAGCGACTAACATCCTGAATGTTTGAATCTGTGGACGACCCCTCCTCCCCCTCCCCCTCCCCCTCCTTCTCCACCTCTCCTCCTCCTCCCCCTCCCCCTCCTCCTCCTCCCCCTCCCCCTCCTCCTCCTCCATCCAGGTGAAGAAGTACAACTGTACTTTGAAGTCTCCGGGGATCCGTCCGACCTCTGCAAGGCCCGGCACTATGCGACATCCAACACCGCTGCAGAACGAGCCCAGGAAGATTAGTTACAGCCGCATCCCTGACAGTGAGGCCGACGGTGGGGCCGCATCCGCCCCCAACTCACCCCGCACCCCACTGACTCCGCCCCCTGCTTCCGCTGCCTCCAGCTCCACAGACGTAGGCAGCGTGTTCGACTCGCCGCAGGGTCCCAGCAGCCCCTTCCACTCCAGTAAGACCCGCCAGCTGACTCTGTCCCCGCCAGCTGACTCTGTCCCCGCCAGCTGACTCTGTCCCCGCCAGCTGACACTGTCCCCGCCAGCTGACACTGTCCCCGCCAGCTGACACTAACCCCGCCAGCTGACTCTGTCCCCGCCAGCTGACTCTGTCCCCGCCAGCTGACTCTGTCCCCGCCAACTGACTCTGTCCCCGCCAACTGACACTAACCCCACCAGCTGACACTAACCCGCCAGCTGACTCTGTCCCCACCAACTGACACTAACCCCGCCAGCTGACTCTGTCCCCGCCATCTGACTCTGTCCCCACCAGCTGACTCTGTCCCCGCCAACTGACACTAACCCCGCCAGCTGACTCTGTCCCCACCAGCTGACTCTGTCCCCACCAGCTGACACTAACCCGCCAGCTGACTCTGTCCCCACCAGCTGACACTAACCCCGCCCACTGACACTAACCCCGCCAGCTGACTCTGTCCCCGCCCACTGACATTAACCCCGCCAGCTGACTCTGTCCCCGCCCACTGACATTAACCCCGCCAACTGACTCTGTCCCCGCCAGCTGACTCTGTCCCCGCCAGCTGACTCTGTCCCCGCCCACTGACATTAACCCCGCCAACTGACACTAACCCGCCAGCTGACTCTGTCCCCGCCCACTGACATTAACCCCGCCAACTGACACTAACCCGCCAGCTGACTCTGTCCCCACCAGCTGACTCTGTCCCCACCAGCTGACTCTGTCCCCGCCCACTGACATTAACCCCGCCAACTGACACTAACCCGCCAGCTGACTCTGTCCCCACCAGCTGACACTAACCCGCCAGCTGACTCTGTCCCCACCAGCTGACACTAACCCCGCCCACTGACACTAACCCCGCCAGCTGACTCTGTCCCCGCCCACTGACATTAACCCCGCCAACTGACTCTGTCCCCGCCAGCTGACTCTGTCCCCGCCAGCTGACTCTGTCCCCGCCCACTGAAATTAACCCCGCCAACTGACTCTGTCCCCACCAGCTGACACTAACCCGCCAGCTGACTCTGTCCCCACCAGCTGACACTAACCCCGCCCACTGACACTAACCCCGCCAGCTGACTCTGTCCCCGCCCACTGACACTAACCCCGCCAGCTGACTCTGTCCCCGCCCACTGACTCTGTCCCCGCCCACTGACACTAACCCCACCAGCTGACACTAACCCCGCCCACTGACACACTGTCCTACCAATCACAGGTGTCACACTGAATTAATTTTCAGAACATTTTGAGACGAGTCAAAGTTTAAGTGTAATAAATTATCTGCAGAAAGTGTGTGTGTGTGTGTGTGAGAGAGAGACGGAGAGAGAGACACTAACACTCACACTAACCTCCATTTCTCTACACAACATCTGGACCTGCTGAAACCACACACACACACACACACACACACACAAAGACAATTAGCTTAGGTAAAAGACTGTGAACAGCTGCTCCTCCTCCTCTCTCTCCTCCTCCTCCCTCTCTCTCTCTCCTCCCCTTCCTCTCTCCTCCTCCTCTTCCTCTCCCTCCTCCACCTCCTGGTCCTCCTCACAGTGTTTTCTCCTCTTTACTCCTCAGCCTGCGACAGTATCTTCTCTGTGGTCTCTTTGCCTCATGGTCCACGTTAGTATTGACCCTCCTGACTCTCGGTACATCTGTCATAACTGACATCACACTCACCTGTTCACTGACTCACCTGTTCACTGACTCACCCGTTTACTGACTCACCCGTTCACTGACTCACCTGTTCACTGACTCACCTGTTCACTGACTCACCCGTTCACTGACTCACCCGTTCACTGACTCACCCGTTTACTGACTCACCTGTTCACTGACTCACCTGTTAACTGACTCACCTGTTCACTGACTCACCCGTTTACTGACTCACCTGTTCACTGACTCACCCGTTCACTGACTCACCCGTTCACTGACTCACCTGTTCACTGTTCACTGACTCACCTGTTCACTGACTCAACCGTTCACTGACTCAACCGTTCACTGACTCACCTGTTCACTGACTCACCCGTTCACTGACTCACCTGTTCACTGACTCACCTGTTCACTGACTCAACCGTTCACTGACTCACCTGTTCACTGACTCACCTGTTCACTGACTCAACCGTTCACTGACTCAACCGTTCACTGACTCAACCGTTCACTGACTCACCTGTTCACTGACTCACCTGTTCACTGACTCACCCGTTCACTGACTCACCTGTTCACTGACTCACCTGTTCACTGACTCACCTGTTCACTGACTCAACCGTTCACTGACTCAACCGTTCACTGACTCAACCGTTCACTGACTCACCTGTTCACTGACTCACCTGTTCACTGACTCACCCGTTCACTGACTCACCTGTGTCATAATCACCGGCATCACACAGCAGATGATCACTGATCTGATTGATTAATGACAAACTGTGACCTCATCAGTTCATCTGTATCTCACCTGTCTGAGCCACAATCACTTGTTCAATAGCTGTTTCTATAGTAACAGTCTGTCTCCATGGAAACCATCAGCTGACAGGTCACTATGTTATAATGTTTATGTTCTGAACAGTGTTTGTGTGTCTGTGTGTGTGCGTGTGTCTCTCTCTGTGTCTGTCTGTCTGTCTGTGTGTGTGTGTGTCTGTGTGTGTCTCTGTGTCTGTCTGTGTGTGTCTCTGTGTCCGTGTGTCTATGTGTGTCTCTGTGTCTGTCTGTGTGTGTCTCTGTGTCTGTCTGTGTGTGTCTCTGTGTCCGTGTGTCTCTGTGTCTGTCTGTGTGTGTGCGTGTGTCTCTCTCTGTGTCTGTCTGTCTGTCTGTGTGTGTGTGTGTCTGTGTGTGTCTCTGTGTCTGTCTGTGTGTGTCTCTGTGTCCGTGTGTCTATGTGTGTCTCTGTGTCTGTCTATGTGTGTCTCTGTGTCTGTCTGTGTGTGTCTCTGTGTCCGTGTGTCTATGTGTGTCTCTGTGTCCGTGTGTCTCTGTGTCTGTCTGTGTGTGTCTCTGTGTCCGTGTGTCTATGTGTGTCTCTGTGTCTGTCTGTCTGTCTGTGTGTCTGTCTGTCTGTGTGTGTCTCTGTGTCTGTCTGTGTGTGTCTCTGTGTCCGTGTGTCTATGTGTGTCTCTGTGTCTGTCTGTGTGTGTCTCTGTGTCCGTGTGTCTATGTGTGTCTCTGTGTCCGTGTGTCTCTGTGTCTGTCTGTGTGTGTCTCTGTGTCCGTGTGTCTATGTGTGTCTCTGTGTCTGTCTGTCTGTCTGTGTGTCTGTCTGTCTGTGTGTGTCTCTGTGTCTGTCTGTGTGTGTCTCTGTGTCCGTGTGTCTATGTGTGTCTCTGTGTCTGTCTGTGTGTGTCTCTGTGTCCGTGTGTCTATGTGTGTCTCTGTGTCCGTGTGTCTCTGTGTCTGTCTGTGTGTCTCTGTGTCCGTGTGTCTATGTGTGTCTCTGTGTCCGTGTGTCTCTGTGTCTGTCTGTGTGTGTCTCTGTGTCCGTGTGTCTCTGTGTCTGTCTGTGTGTCTCTGTGTCTGTTTGTCTGTGTGTCTAACGTCTGTCCTCTCTGCTCTCAGGGTCGTCCTCGGTCTCCTCTATGGTGAGTTTCAGTCGTGTTTCTGAGGAGGTTCCGGTTCCTCCTCCTGTTCCTCCTCGCAGACGTCCAGAGTCAGCTCCTGCTGAGTCATCTCCCTCCAAGGTAACAGAGAGATCAGTAAATTCATCCTGTCATTATCAATACTTATTGATCATGTCAACTGTTATTGCCTAATCTCAAACTGTATTCTGCAGTAACATAGAAGGGCCAGAAGATGGTAGCAGCTTTTTAAAGTATTAAAAATGTCACAATAAAAGCATTTTTTGGAAATGAAGGGATACAGGAAGTGTTGAGTTTGTGTTGAAATGTAGTCTAGTGCAGTATGACACAGTATAATATAGTAAAATGTGGTATAATGCAGTATAACCCAGAATAATACAGTGAAATGTAGTATAACGTAGAATAATACAGTGAAATGTAGTATAATGCAGTATAATACAGTAAAATCAGAATCAGAACTCCTTTATTAGTCCTGCAAACAGGGAAATTTGTGCGTAGTATAAACAATAATAGTAAAAAATAAACAATATAATAAAAAGGTAAGAAGAAAGGCTAGAGCAGGAATAGAAATAGAATCGTATATACATAATATGTGCAAATATAAACAGTGTGGGCAGTGTATTGTTATTAATAAAAAATAATAATAAAAAATATGAGTAAAAATGTAGTATAATGCAGTTAACGCAGTATAATGTAGTATAACGCAGTATAACGTAGTGTAATGTAGTATTATGTAGCGTAATGTAGTATAATGTAATATGACACAGTATAATGTAGTATAACATTGTATAACTTATTATAATGTAGTATAACATAGTATAATGTAGTATAATGTAAAATAATGTAGTATAATATAACACAGTATAATGTAGTATAATGTACTATAATGTAGTATTATATAATATAACACAGTATAATGTAGTATAATATAATATAACACAGTATAATGTAGTATAATGTACTATAATGTAGTATAATATAATATAACACAGTATAATGTAGTATAATATAACACAGTATAATGTGGTATTATTATGCAGTATGTGTGTTTACAGAGAACAGGAGAAGGTTCACCGTTCTAATGAGAACTATAATGTGATCAATACGATCAGCTGCGTGGTTCCTCCCACATCGTGTCTCACCCCCTCTCTCCCCTCCCTCCCCCTCTCAGATGATGTCGAAGTTGGACAGCCCCCCTGCCGTCCCCCCTCGTCAGCCCACCTGTAAGCTCCTCCCCCCTCGTTACTCCTCGTCGCTGTCGTCGTCGTCTCCCCCCGACAGCCCTCCCTCCCTGCCTCCTCGGGAGCCTCTCAGCTCCCCCCTGCACCTCCTCCCCCCCCCTCAGGGCCGCCCGCGCTGTGACCTGCTGCCTCAGGCCTTCTTCCCCTCCTCCACCCCCTCCGCCCCCAACATCATCTCTGCCTCCACTGCCTCCTCCTCCTCACCCCCCATTCCGCCCCCCACCACTGTTACCCCCAGCCCCACCCCCACCTCCAGGAAAATGCCCCTCCCCTCCCCACCTCTGCCCCTCCTCCCCCTGGACGGCCCGCCTGTGCCGCCCCGACACGGCGTCCCCAAACTTCCCCCCAAGACCTACAAGAGGGAGTCTTTGGGCCACGCCCCCCTGCTGGACACACCCCCCGCACTGTGACAGCCTGGACTTCCAGAAGGGGAGGGGCAGCTTGTGGAGGAGGCGGGGCTAGATGAGCTAACACTACAGCTGATTGGATCAGAACAAACAAAACAAACGATGGATTCAAAGACAAAAAACAAAACATCTGATCGACCAATCAGGACGTTCTGGTCTGATCTGGACTGAGACAAAGTAAAGTTAAGATCATGTGCCCTTATTCTGAAAAACTCAGCCGCAGAACTTTGGAGAACATTTGTGTGTCATTTCTCTGTGTGAGCGAATCAGACCTTGTGGTGTCTCCATCAGAGAGGATTGTGGGTAATGTAGTGCCCCACAGACTGAAGTGGACTCTGTGTTTGAGGCCTTCAGGTACCGGACCAGAACCAAAGAGGTACTTTACTGGTTCTAGTGACCTGATGTTGTTTGTGTCTGATTGTTAATGAAGATGTAAGTGATGATTGCCTTCTTTCAAACAAGGGAATAAACATGTTTGTACCACTGAGCTGGCTGGACAACAGAGACCTGTGCTGCACTGTCTTTATTTACCTTTATACACTCTTTACCTTTATACACTCTTTATTTACCTTTATACACTCTTTACCTTTATACACTGTCTTCATTTACCTTTATACACTGTCTTTATTTACCTTTATACACTCTTTACCTTTATACACTGTCTTCATTTACCTTTATACACTGTCTTTATTTACCTTTATACACTTTTTACCTTTATACACTGTCTTTATTTACCTTTATACACTCTTTATTTACCTTTATACAGTCTTTATTTACCTTTATACACTCTTTACCTTTATACACTCTTTATTTACCTTTATACACTCTTTACCTTTATACACTGTCTTCATTTACCTTTATACATTGTCTTTATTTACCTTTATACACTGTCTTTATTTACCTTTATACACTCTTTATTTACCTTTATACACTCTTTATTTACCTTTATACACTCTTTATTTACCTTTATACACTCTTTATTTACCTTTATACACTCTTTATTTACCTTTATACACTCTTTACCTTTATTGATCATTTAAATGTCTACACAAGTTTTGGTTCTGTGTTATAATTAAAAAAATATAATGACATTTTTGGCATAAATTCATCTGACATCTCTACAGCTATTAAAGCCGACTGACAGCTGATCCAGCTGTGATCAGAAATGGACGTTGCTTCAGAAAGTCTCATTTCTCTTTAAACAAATTTCTCCTCTCTCCTCCAGCGGCCTCCTCGTCTCCTCTCTCCTCCAGCGGCCTCCTCGTCTCCTCTCTCCTCCAGCGGCCTCCTCGTCTCCTCTCTCCTCCAGCGGCCTCCTCGTCTCCTCTCTCCTCCAGCGGCCTCCTCGTCTCCTCTCTCCTCCAGCGGCCTCCTCGTCTCCTCTCTCCTCCAGCGGCCTCCTCGTCTCCTCTCTCCTCCAGCGGCCTCCTCGTCTCCTCTCTCCTCCAGCGGCCTCCTCGTCTCCTCTCTCCTCCAGCGGCCTCCTCGTCTCCTCTCTCCTCCAGCGGCCTCCTTGTCGTCTCTCTCCTCACGTGGTTTCCTCGTCTCCTCTCTCCTCCAGCGGTTTCCTCGTCTCCTCTCTCCTCCAGCGGTTTCCTCGTCTCCTCTCTCCTCACGTGGTTTCCTTGTGTCCTCCAGCGGCCTCCTCGTCGTCTCTCTCCTCACGTGGTTTCCTCGTCGTCTCTCTCCTCACGTGGTTTCCTCGTCTCCTCTCTCCTCACGTGGTTTCCTCGTCTCCTCTCTCCTCCAGCGGTTTCCTCGTCTCCTCTCTCCTCCAGCGGCCTCCTCGTCTCCTCTCTCCTCACGTGGTTTCCTTGTCTCCTCCAGCGGCCTCCTCGTCTCCTCTAGCGGCCTCCTCGTCGTCTCTCTCCTCACGTGGTTTCCTCGTCTCCTCTCTCCTCACGTGGTTTCCTCGTCTCCTCTCTCCTCACGTGGTTTCCTTGTCTCCTCCAGCGGCCTCCTCGTCTCCTCTAGCGGCCTCCTCGTCGTCTCTCTCCTCACGTGGTTTCCTCGTCTCCTCTCTCCTCCAGCGGTTTCCTCGTCTCCTCTCTCCTCCAGCGGTTTCCTCGTCTCCTCTCTCCTCCAGCGGTTTCCTCGTCTCCTCTCTCCTCCAGCGGCCTCCTCGTCTCCTCTAGCGGCCTCCTTGTCTCCTCTCTCCTCACGTGGTTTCCTCGTCTCCTCTCTCCTCACGTGGTTTCCTCGTCTCCTCTCTCCTCCAGCGGTTTCCTCGTCTCCTCTCTCCTCCAGCGGTTTCCTCGTCTCCTCTCTCCTCACGTGGTTTCCTCGTCTCCTCTCTCCTCCAGCGGTTTCCTCGTCTCCTCTCTCCTCCAGCGGCCTCCTCGTCTCCTCTAGCGGCCTCCTTGTCTCCTCTCTCCTCACGTGGTTTCCTCGTCTCCTCTCTCCTCACGTGGTTTCCTCGTCTCCTCTCTCCTCCAGCGGTTTCCTCGTCTCCTCTCTCCTCCAGCGGTTTCCTCGTCTCCTCTCTCCTCACGTGGTTTCCTCGTCTCCTCTCTCCTCCAGCGGTTTCCTTGTCTCCTCTCTCCTCACGTGGTTTCCTTGTCTCCTCCAGCGGTTTCCTCGTCTCCTGTCCTCCAACTGGGACGCACCCTGTGTTTTCTCCCAGTGAGTAGCTGTTATGAGACGCCATTTTGAACCTGATCCAGTTTTCTGAATGGGTCCAGGACTCTGAGCAGACCGCCTTTATGAAACTGGATTAACAGGTTTACCTGTTGCCATGGAAACTGAGTGTGAAGCGTTTGATGTCATCAGATCAGCCTGAAAATAATATTTATATTCTGCAGTTTGACCAAAAATGATTTCTGCAGGTCAAAAAACTGATGAAATGATTTTACATCAAATATTAAAATGTAAATAAAACAAACATCAGTCAGCTGATGAAACTTTTATTTGTTAATACTCACAAACAGGAAGTTATCACAACTAAATCAAATGTCCTGACACACAACATGGAACCAAAGTGTCACAGGTTTGAGTCCAGCTGAGTCCTGAATCAGCTTCCTGTCTGGATCTCCACTGACAGCTGCTGCACTCTGATTGGTCTGGAGACAGGGCCGAAAGCAGATTGACTGGTTTCACTGTCCAATGGGTTTTAAATAAAGTTTTCAGTCCTGCAGGGAGTTCTGGATCAGTCTGGATGGTGTGGACTCTGGACCAGATTCTGGATCAGTTTCTGGATGCGGTCCAGGATGATCTGGTTGGAGCTGCAGCAGTTTTCAGGTCCATATGGGGCTGCAAGGGTCAGGACCCCCGCCACCCTCAGCTGGTCCCCCTCCTCCTCCACCGGGACCCGGTTCTTCTCCAACCACCTCTGGACGCCGGCCCTCCTCCTCTTCAGCTCCTCTTGGTCCAGCCCACAGGTCCTTGCAGGGAGGAAGGAGGTCTGGAGACGCCTGGTGGTCTCCTCATCTGCCTCCTGCAGAACTTGCACCTCCTCCACAGCGTGACCCATCACCACCTGCACCGATGCTCTGCCCTCCTCCCCGAAGGCCACCAGGACCATACTACAAGAGACAGACTGGGTCAGAACAGATCACCGCGCGCGCACACACACACACACACACACACACACACACACACACACACACACACACCGGCAGTGCGTGCTGGTGCTGTGACGTTGTTAATCTCTTTGGTTCATCAGTTACGTGTTTTCTACGTCATCAACTCTCAAATCAATTTCGAAAGAAACTTTTGAGAAACAAAAGAGAAAGGGAGTGCGCAGGCGCGTGTGTGAGTGCGCGCGCGCGTCTCGTCAGTCACCTGGCGGACACCGGGTCCACGGTGAGCAGCCAGCCGCGGTGCTCCTCGTCGTTTCCCGCCTTCACCATCACCTGTTTGTTGACGTAACGGATCCATTGCAGCGGACCTAACAGAGGCCAGCCGCACTGCATCATGGTCCACACGGATTAATATGAAAATAATAATCAATACAGCACAAACACTGCAGCCTGACTACTCGCTCCAGCACGGGCTTTAAAACCCTCCGGAGGAAACGCGAGGCTCAAATAAAGGTTCCGCTTCCGGTCAGCTGTTCCTGTGAGCTGCTGCTGCCCCCTGCAGGTGAACAGAACCCAACAGAACTTAATAAAACTGACTTCACTTTATGAATTACTACAAAATGCATACAAAAATAACGCGGAGAATATAAATCAAAGGGTTTTACAGCAAAACCGGATTTAAAATCAATTAAGCAAAAGTTTTTAGCCCCAGATTGAATCAATTAAATAAAACTGCGGGAGCTGATTTAACTTTGAAATTCCGTCCGGAAGTGGTTTGTTGTTACTTCCGCTGGAGTTACAGTCGCCCGGTTAGCAGCTAAGCTAAGCTAAGCTAAGCTAAGCTAACCTGCACAGTAAGCGGACTGTTGGTAGCCGCGGGGAGGACGTCCCGACACGGAACCGGAGGAGGTGCAGCCGGCTGGGTTTCTCACGAGGCGGTACCGCATCTCCGACACTAACTGCTGTCAGCATGGAGAGAAGCGAGCTCAGTCATTATCCCGTCAGAGGGGTCGTGATGTTGTCAGGGTTGTTGTTACCTCAGTCTGTCGTCTGAAGGTGTCCAAATGTTTACTTTAAAGGAAGTGTGACGTCAGTGACGTCAGTGACGTCAGTTAGCCGTTAATGAGACACGTCAGAGGAAAACATCATGAACTGACAGCAGCTCAGACTTTAATTTACATCCATTTGTCATTTTTATATATTTGGCATCTTTACATAATAAACTTAATGTGTTCTGTAGTTTTATCTTATAAAATGTTCTAATTACTTTATGACCTTCTTGAATCTTAATTTCATGTCTCATAAGTGAAGGTAAGAGGCCTTAAATCATCAGAATTTTGAATGGAGTTTGGTTATACAGACCAGAATCAGAAAACATTTAAATAACATTTGTGTAATAACTTTATTTGCATATGTCAATAATGATAAAGCAGCAGATTAAGTGTGTGATTGGTTGTTACGTACCTGTGTCCTCCATAGAGACTAAAGTGTATTTGTGAAACCTGGGGATGGGAAAAGGTGAGCTGGAGCGAGTCTTTCAGTACTTTGGACCGCTCAGGACTGTGTGGATCGCCAGGAACCCTCCAGGCTTTGCCTTCATCTTCATCGAGTTTGAAGATCTCGAGACGCCGACCACGCCGTCCGAGGGTTAGATGGAAAGTCAGTATTCAGCACAGGTGACAGCACTCTGATGACATCACAGCTGACTGTTAGTGACGCCACACTACAAGGTCCTCATGTTCAAGGTCGCCACAGGCTTCCTTGAAAACCTGGAACACATTAAAGCAGCTAGGCAGCCTTGAAAGTCCTGGAAAATAAGAGTTAACTGTTGAGTTGATCGTCTGTTTGAAACGTTTGAAGCTTCAGCACGAAAATATCAGTTTGTGTTTTAGTTTAAAGAAAATAAAAACGATTCAAACACGTCAGAACACGAGACCCGTCCGATCGTATTGATTATTACAGATTGTTCTGATCGTATTGATTGTTTCATGTTTCTAATAGACTGTATTGATTATTACAGATTGATCTGTGGGAGTCGCGTGTGGGTCGAACTCTCCACTGGAAGTCCTCGGCACTCTCGCTTCAACCGACCTTCTGCCAGACGCCCTTTTGAGCCCAACAATAAGTGTCACGAGTGTGGAGAGAAAGGTCACTACACCTACGACTGTCACCGTTACAGCCGCTGCAGCTGGAGGAGCAGGTAACCATGACAACCACACCTGTGACATCACACTGATGACTGACATCTGAGGGAACTTTAATATGATATTTAATAAGAGGAAGTTAAACTGAAACATGTTGAACTGATCAGTATCAGTGTGATGAAACAGAACTGAACAGAACTGAACTGCAGATTTGGTGTTTAATTATTAATCACTTTAAATCCTCCATCAGCTGATTTGATGAAGCCCTAACCCTAACCCGTGGTCAGTTTAAAACAGACCTGCGATAAGTTGGATGTTTTCTCCGAGTCCAACAGGAAGTCATCGCCACTGTTTCTTGTAAAACATGGGCCGTACTAATGGGCTGGACTTTATCACAACAGCTCCCTCTTCACCCACAACCTGATTGGATGAACATACTGCTCTCTGACTGGTTGATACTTGATGAGGGCAGTGGATGTTTTATACTGACTGTAGCTGTTTGTCATGTGACATAGTTGTAGTCTACAGTTCAGTCTGTTTATAGGATCCATCATCATATTTCCTCAGCGCTGTCTCACCGTCACATTCCCCCGCAGGCAGCAGATGCCTGTTTCTATCTGAAGATATTGAGTCACTGAGGATTGAGCTATTTTTTATAATCTTTTGTAGTTTTAAATTATTTTTTTTCACCTTTTGTAAATATTTGCACTTTGGGAGGCCGGTTCCATAAAATGGACTGTAACTATATTTTTTCAACGACGCCATTGTTTGTTTATGTTGTGAAGAGTTCCAAGTAGAACCCCGCCACATTATTAATACGATTTAAAAACGCTCGTCTTTTATTGAACTCATAGGAGATGCTGTCTTGAGGTGATGTATTCTGTCGTCGAAATGCCTTTCACACCTAACAAACTACATTTTACACAGACATTTTAAAACAGTCAGTAACGTGTTTCTGGTTCATTTTTAAAAAGAAAAGCACACAGAAAGACACCTGAGCTCCTGTTTTGGTAGTTTTGTGTCAGTTCCTGTCAGTTCGGATGAACAATTTGGGTTATTAAGAACATGTTGATGTAGTGAAGTTTGATCATTAAACCTGTTTGATCAGAATTTGTAAATATTACAATTTCTGTGTGATCATCAGGTCCAGGTCTCTCTCCTGGGCGTGGCTCCCGATCAGTCTCTCCCAGATGATCCAGATCTGCCACGCCCAGGAGGTCCAGGTTAGAGTCTTATGATGATGTCATCACTGTCAGGACCAACAGTAAACTACAGCTGTAATCAGAAAAAACAAGGTTTAATATTAAAGTGACTCTGATTCTGTTTCTATTATCATCTAGATCCAGGTCTAAATCCAGGTCCCAGTCTGGGTCTCGAGGCTGGAGCAGGTAGGTGATACTGGTCAGGTAACAAAGAGGCGTTCAGCTGCATTTACTGTCTGTTACTGGCCCCAATGACACCGCATCACTGGATGAATAAATCCTACAGTCACAGCCGCAGTGAGTGAGTCACAGCCGCACTGAGTGAGTCACAGCCGCACTGAGTGAGTCACAGCCGCAGTGAGTCAGTCACAGCCGCACTGAGTCAGTCACAGCCCCACTGAGTCAGTCACAGCCGCAGTGAGTGAGTCACAGCCGCAGTGAGTCAGTCACAGCCGCACTGAGTGAGTCACAGCCGCAGTGAGTCAGTCACAGCCGCACTGAGTGAGTCACAGCCGCAGTGAGTGAGTCACAGCCGCACTGAGTCAGTCACAGCCGCACTGAGTCAGTCACAGCCGCACTGAGTCAGTCACAGCCGCACTGAGTGAGTCTCGTGTTTTGTGGCTGATCTGGTTTTCATAAAAAACACTTTAGATTAAATGAACGTCACAAATAAAATGAGAAGATATGACTGAAGAACAAATAGAGAAAAGAGTTTTATAATAATATATACGACCCGTCTCTCTCACTCGCTCTCTGTACTGACTGATAGTCGTTCGCCCTCTGGCAGTCCTGAGGACGCCTGATCATCTGAACGTTTTTCTGTTTTTCTCTCTGTGAATGTATTTTATTTTGAACACATTGACTTGCTGTGTTTTATGAGCTTTTGTATGAACAAACTGTTCCCATCAAAACATCATTATTTATTGTTATTAGAATTGATTATGAGGACTATGTCAAAGAGTCGGAATGGATGTTTGTAGGTCAGTTTACTTCCTGTTAGTTCAACACAATCTCACTGCACTGATCATCTGAAGACCCAATAAAGATTAATACAAAGATGTGATCTGACTGCTGACTGACTTAGAGGCCTTCTTCATCCACATAAGTATTATTCCCACAATAACTGGTTTACTTTACGATGAATTAAAGCGGCCATAAAAACACATTTAATCTTCAGAAGAAAAATGTCATGTTAATTTCTTAACTGGAACAAATCATGTCAGAAAATCAGCTTTTATTATAAAAACCTCTTGAATGGGTCAAAGGAACTGGACCGGATCATTATGTCTAATGAAGTCAAATATCAAACAGATGTGAAGAGAAACCTGGTCCTGATATTAAACATACATAACTGATGTATTTAACATTAATGAAGACAACAACCTGCTGCAGACTGACATCATATTTATACTCTTTGTTTTTGTTTTTTTTTCACCAATATTTTTATTGATTTTATATATTTAACTAACAGACACTGAATAAAACAATGACAATACTTGAACTAGACATAAAATACAATAATACATAGATAAAATATACTAAACATATTTGACAAAAAGTAAAACAAACACCAAAAACAGACTATTAGACATAACTAAATATAGACACACTCAGCAACAGACTAATTTCAAAGTCACTGTGCACCTTGATGGCTAAGAAATTCCATTAGAGGTTTCCACACTGTTTCAAATTCTCCTGCCTTTCCCCTTGTTATGTAAGTCAGCTTCTCCATTACAATACAAGATGCCATCTCCTTCACCCACACCTGTATCGAAGGTACATCTAGTTTTTTCCAATATAAGGCAATCATCCTCCTGGCCTGCAGGAGTCCAAAATCAATTAAAGTTGTCTGTTTTGAATTAATGATAACATTTTGGGGATATATACCTAATATACACACTTTTGCTTGATAAGGGACTTCCACATTAACAATGTCAGATATGGTTTGAAGGATTGTTTTCCAGTATTGTTTTAATTTGGGACAGTCCCATACACAGTGAAACAGAGTGCCTCTCTCCTCTAAACATTTGATGCAAGTGTCAGGGGCGCCAGGGGACCATTGGTTGAGTTTGACTGGAGTAATGTAGGTTCTCATCAACCACTTGTACTGTAATATCTTCATCCTCGTATTAATTGATTGTGTTTGAGCTCTTAACCTTCCATTTTCCCATTCAGCCTCTTCTATGTTTTCTTGAATATCTTGCCTCCATGCCTCTAATCTGTCAGTGGTAGACTCGTTATCATGTGATAACAGAGCTGTATAAAATAAAGAAATCTGTCTCCTTCCATTTTGATTGAGAACAATGAGATTTTCAAGATGTGATAGTGGTGGTTCAGATGTTATCTGCTTATATTTTGATAATATGAAATGTTTCAATTGTAGATATTTAAAAAAATGTTTTTTAGGAATATAGTATCTCTGACACAGCTGACCAAACATAAGAAGATTACCATCCATGTATAGATCCTCTATTTTTTGCACACCTCTTCTGGCCCAGATTCTGAAACCGCCATCTGCCCTTCCTGCCCTAAAAAAGGCATTACCCCATATGGGGGAGAAGCGAGAAATGGGAGGAGTATCTTTAATATGTTGATGGGCTTTATACCAAATGTCGATAGTATTTTTGAGAAAAGGGTTTTCTACTGTTCTTCTCAAAGTTTTGGGGTCTGCAGAATATAAATATAGTTTTATTGGAAGGTTTGGTATTGACGTCTGCTCAATGTTCACCAAAACAGGAAAAGACTCAGTTGCGCTATGCAAAACATTGCATAGCGCAACTGAGCGGACCAATAATACCATTTCATATTTGGAAGTCGTAAACCTCCCCTTTTGTAGGGCAGGTAACGCAGCCTAAGTCTCAACCTGGATTTCTTATTGTTCCAAATAAATTTCAGGAACATACTATTAAGTATATTAAAAAATGATTTCGGTAGCAGTAGTGGGAGTGATTGAAAAAGGTATAAAAATTTTGGTAATATATTCATTTTAATTATGTTTATTCGGCCAATCATTGATATGGGCATTGTCATCCATCGGTCTAATGTCTCCCTCACCTCATCCACCAATGGGTCATAATTTGTTGGGACAATTGTTTTAATTTCAGGGGTAATTTTAACACCAAGATAAGTAAATCCCTCCTTTGCATTGATAAATGGGCTATCTATAACTGGTCTCAATCTTTCTTCTTTATTTAAGAACAGTATTGATGATTTTGAGTTGTTAATATTGTAGCCGGAGAATTGACCAAAAAATTCAATCTGCTGAATTAAGTTTGGTATACTGACAGCTAAGTTTGTTAAAAAAAGAATCACGTCATCGGCATATAGGGATATTCGGTGCTCCTGTTCCCCAAGCTGGATGCCCGACAGGCCCGTCTGTGTTCTTATTGTTATGGCCAGGGGCTCTATGGCTAATATGAATAACATCGGTGATAAGGGAGATCCCTGGCAGGTAGATTGCCCTAAAAGAAATGGTCTTGAGACTATATTATTAGTTAAAACACTATCTGTTGGGTTTGTATATAATATCTGAATCCATTTAAGAAAACTTTTTCCAAATCCAAATCTTCATAAGACATTGAATAGATACAGCCATTCTATTCTATCGAACGCCTGCCAGGCATCCAGCGATAATACTGCTGTATCTCTGGCATCAAATTTTTCATGAATTATATTCAGAACCCTTCTAATATTATGAAAGCCTTGGCGCTTCTGCACAAAACCATTCTGGTCATTATGGACTAGATTTGGGATATAAGGATCTAACCTCCTTGCTAAGATTTTACATAGAATTTTTGTATCAACGCCAATCAGGCTTATTGGTCCTAATGAGGAACATTGCGGTACATTACTGGCACTTTACCGCTGTTTATATTTTGAATAGACTGTGATATCTCTTCAATTGTTAAACCTCAGAAGCCAGACTCATCTGTCAAAGTTTGGAATTGCAAATGATCAAGAAATGTGTCCTGTTCTCCAGAAGGAAGAGGGTTTTCCAATTTGTATAAATGTTCATAAAATTCTCTAAAACTACTATTTATTAGTAGTTTTCAGACTGTATTTTTTTTATTCTCCATGCCAAAAATTTCCCGGCTTTTTTGCCTTGATCGTAATAATTTTGCTTCAGCCACATTAAGCTTTTGGCTGCCTTATCAGCAGTTTGTTATATTTAGCTCTCAAGAGCAACAGATCTCTTTGTTTTGTTGGATCATCACTTTCATTTATATCCATTTCCAATGATTTTATTTGTTTTTCCAAAGATTTCATTTCTATTTTGTCTTTTTTTCTTGTCGAGGTTGTATAACTAATAATTTCTCCTCTGATATAGGCCTTGAAAGCCTCCCAGCTTATACTTGCACTAGTTTGATCTGTATTTAGCTCAAAATAATAATCAATTTTAGTTTCCACAAACTTAATGAAATCTGGTTTCTGTAACCATCTCACCTGTAATCTCCAATTGGGAGGGTTGTGAATGAATCTCTCTATTTGCACATTTAATGAAATAGCAGCATGGTCGCTTATTACAATGCTTTCGTACCAGCAACTTTTAATCTTTGATAAAAGTTCCCTTGAAACAAGAAAATAATCAATGCGAGAACCAGATTTGCATGTACTTGAATGACAGGAGTACTCTACTCTGTCAGGGTTATACTCCCTCCATACTTCTACCAGGTTAACATCTACAATGTATTGTTTTAGCAGTTGCCTTGTTTTCGCTTTAGAAGTATCATAGCCAGTAGAACGATCTTTTGCTGGATTCAATGTGCAGTTAAAGTCTCCTCCAATAATATAAAAGCCTCTTAAAGTGGATAAAGTGAGGAAGAGATCTTCAAAAAATTTAGATTTATCCTCATTTGGGCCGTATACGCTGACCAGATTTAATGTTACCCTGGGTGATAACATACCTTCCAGCTGGATCTTGGATTGTTTTAATAGCTTGGAATAGTATTGTTCTGTGGATGAGGATGAGTACACCTCTAGCATAATTGTTGTATGTTGCATACAAAACTTGGCCAGGCCATCTATTCCGAACTAACTTTATGTCTGAGGCTGTGAGATGAGTTTCTTGAATGAAAATTATTTTTGACTTAAATTGTTTAATCCTGCTTATTACCTGCCTTAATTTGGTTAACTTCTGTAGTCCCCTAATATTCCAGCTCGTGACTATTATATCACAACTATTTTGGGTGTTTTTTTGTTCCATTTATAGTTCGTATCAAACATATAAGGGTACGGCACAAGAGGAAGTTTTACTTTGCTGAGCTCACAACAAACATAAATAACAGACAAAAACATAAATAAACTGTCACACATACACATTTAAACAATTAAGTTCCCACTCCCTTACTCAAAACAATGAACTGGTAGGGCTTGTGCTGATCCTGTTTACGTAGGAGCAGCTGAACTATGTAACCCAACATAGTTCAGCCGTGAACTACCCGTGTGAAAGTTAAACATTGGCTTAAGCAGCAGCAGAAATGTGAACATTAACTTCTCTCAAGTCATTGTCAATACAGCACTTTACTAATGTTTAATGCTAAATTTAACTTTTTTGTTTTAATCTGAAATGTATAACTGCAGCTGTGTTTATTTATTCATGGTACCTACTCACTGTATTATCCACTGGATTTGTATCATTGCATTTATTGTATTCAGTATATTTCATTCTATTTTAAAGCCTGACCTGGGACAAAGACTGCAAATTAGCTGAAGCTAGACGTCTTATATGCATCACATTTTCCCATTTTCTGTTGCAATGTTGTCTGTATCGTCCCTGTTAAATAAACATTAAATAAATAAATAAACTCCAAAGGCAACTGGTGGTGCCCATCAACCAAGCACCTTGTATGATGTTTATACCTTATATACTAACCCTATTCAAGATCGAAAATAAAATCAGACCAATAATATTTCACCTCAATATAAATGATATATAAAAAAAAATAAGACGAGAAAAATGTCATTGAGGTGACTCCTTTAACACAAGTGTTCCTATTAAGGCTAAAGAAAGGAAAAAAAAAAAAAACGCAACTGATCAGACTCCTTCAACACAAAGTGTCCTTTTAAGATTAAAGAAAAATGTGACTGAGGTGATTCCTTAAACACAAAGTGTCTCTTTAAGATTCAAGAAAAATGCGATTGCAATGACTCAAACATAAAGTGATCCTTCAGGACTGAAGAAAGGTAAGGTGGTCAGAAGTTCTAATAAAAGATAATCACCCTGTCTGGTTGCCACACACCTTATTGTACCTTTAAATATTGGTGAGCCATCAGTATAAGCTGCGCCTTCTCATCCAAGTCCGCGATGGAAATCCTCTGCCTCTTTTGGTGATGAAAACAGGTGAATCTTCCCGTTGTGGAGGACCCTCATCTTGCACGGATTATACTGAAATCCTCGGAAAGTTCCCTTTTCCACAAACATTTTCTTGGCCGCGTTGTACTCGTATCGCTGACGCATGGTCTCAGCTGAGAGGTCTTGGGCGAAGAAAAGTTTGTTTCCCTCATGCGTGATGTTCAGTTGTTTAGTGGTGTGGAAGACAAATTCCCGATCCTGGAATCTCAGAAACCGAATGAGGACTGCTCTGTTCTGGTTGGGTCTCGGTGGCGCCAGGGTCCAGTGAACTCTTTCCAAGGTGAAGGATCTGCCGGTTTCCAGCTCGAGCCAGCGCGGCAGCATCTCATGTATGAACTCTGAAAGTGGCCGGTTTCACTCGGCGCCTTCCCGGAGGCCAAACAACCGCAGGTTTTTTCTCCGGCTCCGATTCTCCAGGTCTTCGGTCTTTGACTCCAGGTAGGCGATGCGTTTCATGGCGTTGATTAACTCAGTGTTATTTTTCTCCAGGTGCTCTTCTGCCGACATTATCCGGTTTTCAGCTTCCTCCATTCGTCTAGTGTTGGAAGCAACGTTTTGCTTCACCTCCAACACACTGTTTTCCAAAGTCGCAACTGAGCTGGCCATCTTACCGAGGCGATCATCTATACTGTCCAGTTTAGATCCAAATCCTCCGAACTCAGAACAAAGTGATTCAGCTCGGACAGTACGGCTGTCAGGTCTGTCATGCTATTAGCATTAGCTTCCTCTTGCTCGGTCGATGAGGTGTTGACTTTCAGCTTTTGGGGAGCCCGTCTCCTGGTGAAAATGTCACAGTCTTTGACTGTGGTCGTTTTTGACATAATCTCAGTTTAGTTGGCGTTGATAAGTTTTGGTTTTAATGTTATTGGTGCGAGGCCGACAGAGCCTCCACGTTAAGCCGCCATCTTGGTCCGTGGTCCCATAGCGCCCCCTCTTCATGTTTTTAATGTGAATCTGTTGAGTAACTGCAGCTGTGGGTTAAATTTAATCCAGTAAAAGTATAAAGTCACAAACTACTGTAGTCACATTTCAACAGAGTGGATAAATATATTTGTACACAAGCTCATCATCATTCTTCATCCACAGTATGTCAGTCAGGAAACCAATGTCACAAATTATTTATCAGAAATAATGTGATCATAAACATTATTCTAGACATGTCTGAATACTCAAGTACTGTAACAACGTATTTAGTTACTTTCCACCACACAAAGAGTTGCAGTTTAATGGGCTTATTGACGATACTTTAATATTAAAACAGACTGTAACTGGATTTATTTCCTTCTATGTTGTGACTGATTCAGACTCTGCAGCTTAAGTCCAGGATTTATTGCCATCGACGTAACAAGAACATTTTTAAGAACTGAAACTTTTTAAACCTGTTTAACTTCTTTATGTCGACAGCAGATTAACATTAAAAGTTACGACATCAGAGCTCTAACAGTTGACCAATGGATACTCCCCCTCTCTGTAAGCCCCGCCCTGTGATGACATCATAACTCCAGCAGCAGCTCAGACTGAGCATCAAACTGAGCAGAGAAACTTCAGCTGAACACACAGAGAAGAAGAAGAAGAAGAAGAAAATGGCCGACTCAACCAGCAGCAGTCACTCTTCATCATCATCATCCAACAACTCCTCTTCCGTACTCAGAGACCTCACACATTCAGGTAGGACTCACCTGTTTACAGGCTTCATTCAGTCTGTAGTGAGAAGATCATGTGACACAGCTACTAAATGGACCCATGGGCGTGTGTTTGTAGTCAGTCAGTCTCAACCTCATCTGACAGTCTTCAATGAACAGAGGCTCAGAATAGTGTGATCAATGAACTGAGCGGCTGATTGGTCGGACACTGAGGACGTCACACATTTAGAGAGCTTTAAATATAACAGTCAAGTCTCAGATTAATGTCTTTTATGTCTTTGTCTTAATGCTCTGTGTCCACCAGTGCTTTGTGCTTATTTGCTGTGTGATAAATTGTTCTCGTATGTGTTATGTTTTCTTGATGCCATCAACCTGCCAGAGACTGTAGCTGAAAATGAGTCTGTATGGATAAAATCTGGTACATTTACATGATTGACTCTGGTGCACATGTTAATTAATGTGCATTGTCCCTTGTTTAAATAAAAAATAAACATAAATAAATGAACCCTATAAAGTGTTATTAAACGTTTTAATCAAGTAGCCTATCAGAGCCTCCGTGTTTAAAACTGTCACCATGACAACTGAAATAATCAAAGACTTCCTCTGGATCCAGGTCGAATTGAAGTCTGTTTTTATATTTTCATATTTGTGTTCAGACACAAAGCTCTATTGTCCTGCTGTGAGCTAACCTGCTCAGCTGACTGCTTCTTGTTCTTATTCAGGTCATTCTGTGTGAAACAAGCTGCTTACTGCAGATTTTAATCTCACAAACAGCTCAGGACTTTTTAACCCTTCACATCCTAAAACGTATCACATGACTACAGTTCTGCTCTGCTGACTGCATTCAGAGCTTTTATCAGTGCAGATTTTCATTAATCAAATAAGAAATAAGATTAACTGTCACGTCTAGAAAAACACATTAACTTAAACTGGAAAAGTTAGGTACCTTCTACCTACAAGGATGGTTGCTGATTGGACAGACACTCTGTCCATCTTTCAACAAGAAGGAGAGACGTCATTCACACATTGTTATAATCCCACTGATGCTCTGGCAAGATGCACCCTACTCTGTTTCCTGTTAAACACACAAACCTCTTTGGCCTCCTGCTGCTGCTGCTTTTCTCTGGGTCAGTCATCCTTCGGAGCTGCTCTTCACTGCCGGAGTGTGGTTGAGCAAAGCACTCAATGTGTGCCTGCAGGACAGGCTGCTGTCAGGCTGCCTCAAGCTGGTCCGCTCTCAGGCCCGGTTCTAGACTGCCTTGATTGGGGCGCAGTAAGAAATGTTGATTGGTCACCAACTGCTACTGTGTTGAGTGCCATAGGGACGACGTTTTTTTGTATGCCTACCAGTCTATGATGCCAACCCAGACGTAAGCATTGCCGATTCGCCGTGGTTCCATCGGCAAAGCTCTAATGGGAATACTTTTTCTGGATTGACGAAGAAAACAAATTCTGTGGCCAACAAATTCTTGATGTCAGTCTACTAACATATTTTCTACAAAATTTATAGTAGTTTAAGTTTAAAACAAAGGGAAAAAGAACGATGCAGGGCGGGAAAGAAATGGTGGTCAGTGGTTGGTAGTTGGGCATGTCTGGCACGCATGTGCAGCTCATTTCTATGTCTGACACCCTGCAGTGCGGCTCATGGTCGTGCAGCTCTCTCGTTCAGATAGCCTACCGGTATGTGGGTGGTGGTCGATGTGAAAGGAGGATGGGAAATTTGGTGGTGGGGCAAAATGTAGGTTTCTTCTGTGACAATGCAATTTTGTAAACAGCGCTATAAAAATAAATCTTGACTGATTGATTGATGCTATATTATTGTGCACCACTTTCTCGCGCTTCGTTTCTCCCTGCTTGATGCCAGCACCCTCAGAATAGCCACTGTCGGAGGCTCTGGCCCCAGGAAGTAAACAGTGGCCGGCGGCGCTAACCTGAATTTATGGGTAATAGAGTCCCCTATCACTAACGTGTGTTGTTTAATCCTGTCAGCGGGGGTGGGAGAGGCTCGCGGGCCAACAGGACTAACAGCGGGGCTAGCAAGAGTTGAAAGTTGAAACCCGCTTCACAACCGGTACGTAGCCTGCCCTTGTAAGGCTTCCCATGCCGCGGAGCGGGACAGAGACAAACTCTGCAGCAGCTGCCGATGGGACTATGCTACTACTAGCAGTTGCTAGAAGGCATGCTAACTGAAACCCACAATCTGCTGTTTGTTTATAAACCAAACACAACAAAAACAGGAACATAAGCCATTAACACCAGACACCAAGTGAACATACAATCAGGAACTAGCATTCTAGCTAGCTAATGTCTCATTTGTGCTGTGATTAAACAGTAACTCATCATGGCCCACTGATCTCCCTCCCTCTGGTTGTTCAGCCCTATTTCAGAAAGCAGATTTAGTGTAAACTCTCACTTTGTTATCCTGAGAAGAGGAAATGGTTTTCTGTACCAGAAGGAGACAGAACTTAAATTCTGGCTCAGTTACTGCAGTAACAAAGCGGAAGTCATTTATGTCTTTGGAAACATCGAACCCCCGTTAGATATTAGGTCATTAGCACAAAACTATCTTTAAAATGAGAACTTTATAATCAATCTGTCATCAATATAGAAACAGAGACCTATGGATTTGTCTCATTCATCTTTAACATTTAATCATGCATCCTCAGCTCAGAATAACATCCAATGCCCTTCTTTATAGCACTCTGAAAATCAAGGCAGCTGTCAGGCTGATTGTAGGCTGCATATATGAAGGCAACCAATATGAAATTTGAATGTCAAATAAAAGTTCTGGTTTAAACGTCACAAAAGCATTGTTACTTAGTCGGATTGAGACTTAACAAACATTCATATGACCATAAGTAAAACACGTCTTATCTGTTTGGTCCATATTTCCATGTTAAGTTGTTACCACCTGCAGTTTGTCACGGTGATCTAAATCAAATGTAACACAGACCTACAGTAGGACATCAGCGGCAGGTGAGGTTGAGGACGACAGTGTTGCACCCTCTTATGATCCATACACACACAGCACAAATGCCCACTTCCTTAGTTGTGGGGCTAAGGACAGTCATTATGTGCCAAAATATTAAGAAACCAGAAAGTATGAAACCACATGCCAGCATAGCTCATGTGACATGTTTCTCTCTCTCACTCTTTTATCATTTTTTTTAAAATGCATCCAAAATAGGTAAACAAACGACTTAAGAATAGCCTAACTTCAACAGGACAGCAGGATGAAATGTCTTTCATATAAGTTGTTGTCTTGAACTGTATGTTTGAATAATTAGAGAGGCTGCTGCTGTAAAATTAAAAGCTTATAAACTTGACAGGACCCTCATTAACTCACGGCAAACGTAGGCCACTCAGACTTGACTGAACTAACTCTGATCAGCTGTTCTGCAACCGAAAAGTCATCTCAGGTTTAGTCAACTCAGTTATACTCAGTGTGTTAGACCTTCTTTTTGAAACAGACCTTTTACCCTTGTTGATAGAAGGTACCTACCATTTCGGGTTTACGTTAATGTTGTTGTGTTTTGTATTTGTTGTGTTTTCTGTTTGTTGTAGTGTTTTGTATTTGTTGTTGTGTTTTGTATTTGTTGTGTTTTTCACACTTCAGGACCACCACAGTTGCATGTGTGATGAACACGTTTATTGCAGTAGATCATGTGTGTTGGTGTGTGTCTCTCTGAGGACAGGAAGTGTGTGTAATAATTCTGACCCTGCCCACGCAGCCTTGCAGCTGGTCCACTGGAAAGAACCGAAGAAGACGGCGGTGGCATTCGGCCTGTCGTTGCTAGTTCTCATCTCTGTGGCAACACTGTCTGTCATCAGTGTGGTGTCCTACCTGCTGCTCACCTGTCTCTGTGTCACCATAACTTTCAGGTGAGGGGGGGGGGGGGGGGGGTCACCTGGTCTGTCACTGACCAATCAGAACACACTGTGAATGTATCAACAGCCCACCAGATACCACTAAGGTGTGTTCGAGTTACATTTTGTCTAGGGGATGGAAGCTGCATGTTATCTTGTTGTTGGTAAATCAGAAAGTAATTGTTGATCTGGTGTTTAGGTATTCTGTGAGAAGGGTTAGTTGAAATATTTAATCTTTTCTAGATACCTTTTGTGTAAATTCTTGTGAAACTGTTGATGCTGAGTGGCCATTAGCCAGTTTCGGCCAACTCAGCTGAAGTGCATAGGCTTGATTGCAGGAAGGAGCTAACCCTGCATGAGGTAAATCTAGCACATAAGAGCTAGCCACTACAGTGTCAGCTGTAGCGTCAGAAAGCTGAACGAAGACTTAGGGAGTCTCTCTGCAGGAGTCCATCGAGAGAGTCCAAGTAACTCACTGTCCACCATCCATTGCAGCCATGAGTCCTTCCCAATCCCAGTCAGGACATCAAACCGGAGAAGATTTCACCAGACACCAAACACTGCCTACTCATTCTCACAATCCCTGAGACAAACAGGTCGAGGAGGAGGAACTGTACTCCTCATCTCACCCACGTGGTCCTACCAGGTCCTTTCCCTGGACCACCTACCCAGATCTGCATTTGAATTCCACGCTGTCTCTGTCACCCTTCTTTCAAGCTCAACATTGTGGTGATCTATCGCCCTCCCGGTCCTCTCCGTGACTTCTATGATAAGATGGACACCCTCCTAAGCTGCTCCGCTGATGATGGCACACCACTCGTTGGCTGTGTCCAAATTCAGGGGCTGCAGCCTTCAAGGCCGCGGCCTTAGCGGTCCACGAAGGCCGCGGCCTTCGGAGAGACCTTGAAGGCCACATCCACCGTTGTTAAATGGGACGGTCTAGCCTTCGGAGTATTTCCTGGTTGCGTCACCAGGTGTTCATGCATTAAAGTCTGTTTTGGTTCAAATCTATCAAACGTGTACATTTATTTGTGTGTGTACAATGTGTCAAATCTGAATTGAATTATCAACATTACAAAATAAACATGAACCCATTGGTGAATAACAACTATGTTTACCATAGCATTACCAGCGTCACGTATTTTAACTGAAAGTTAAACTTTGGAGGTTTTATAGTCTCTTGAAGTTTAACATATCTGGCGTTGGATGTTCAAATGAGTAAAAACCGAGTATAAACCCATTACTTAAATTTAAATGTCATGTCTGCGCCACTTGATGTCGCCATTTTCTCTTGCTTCCTCTTCTGTTTCGGGACTGAGCAGCGGTGCGCAAAGGATCTTGGGATATGTGAGGCCGCGAAGGATAGTAGCGGTGCGTCCTCCTAAACGAGGGTGGGGAAGGCTGCATTTGTGGGTTGCATGTGGCGCAGCCTTCGAATTTGGACAGCCTTCGCGCAGCGTTGTGACGTAATTGGCCTTCAAATGCGCCCTTCCTGGGCTGCAGCCCCTGAATTTGGACACGGCCGTTGTCCTCGGTGACTTCAACATCCCCCCAGAGAAGCTGCGCTCATCTGAATTCATTGACTTCTTCTCCACATTTGACCTCACACTCTCCCCCTCTCCACCCACCCACCAGGCCGGGAACCAACTTGACCTTGTCTTCACAAGGTCCTGTAGTACCTCAGCACTTACTGTGTCCGACCACCACTGTGTCGCTTTCTCTCTCCCCTTGAAGTCCACCACCTCCCTTGCCCCTACACCTGACACGGTCACCACCTGCCGCAACCTGAAATCCCTCTCTCCCTCCACTCTCTCCTCAACTGTTCTCTCCTCACTACCATCCACAGAACAGTTCTCTCTACTGTCCACCGAGGAAGCCTCCTCCGCTCTGTTGTCCTCCCTCTCCTCCTCTTTAAACACTCTCTGTCCCCTCACCTCCCGACCAGCTCGATCATCTCCCCCTCCTCCCTGGCTGTCTGAATCGCTGCGGACCAACAGATTGGTGTTACGAGCAGCAGAGGGAAAATGGAAAAAATCACTTCATCCTGATGACCTGGATCATTGGAATGGAATGGATCATTGTCCAAACCCTGCTTTCTGGAAACTGGTTTCCCTCAAGGCTCAGTACTAGGACCACTTCTGTTTTCACTATACACTAGATCACTAGGCTCTGCAATCACATCTCATGGATTCTCTTACCACTGTTATGCAGATAACACCCAACTGTTCCTCTCCTTTCCCCCATGCTCCTCCGACACCCACGTTGCAACGTGCATCTCGAAATGTCTGGCAGACATCTCCGCTTGGACAACTGCGCATCATCTCAAGCTCAACCTTAGTAAAACTGAACTCCTCTTCATGCCGGGGAAAGACTGCCCTCACATGGACCTGTCAGTCACTGTCGAGGAAGTCACAGTATCGCCTTCATCGACTGCGAGGAACCTGGGCGTAATCCTCGACGACAGACTATCCTGCACCCCCAACATCACCGCGGTGCCGCGATCCTGCAGATTTGCCCTCTACAACATCTGCAGGATCCGGTCTTTCCTCACAAAGGACACAAAGCAACTCCTGGTCCAAGCACTGGTCATCTCCCGCCTGGACTACTTAAACTCCCTTAACCATTGCAGCGTATCCATTACGCTGCAGCACGCCTCGTTTACAATCTACCCAAATTCTCCCATGTGACGCCCCTCCTCCCTGACCTCCACTGGCTTCCTGTTGCGGCCTGCATCTAATTCAAGACCATGGTGCTGGCCTTCAAGGCCGTCAACGGAACTGCACCCTTCTACCTCCAAACATTGGTCAGACCACACACCCCAACACGAGCACTTCACTCTACTACATCAGCTGGTCGGCTGGTACTGCCATCGCTGAGAGCAAACAAAGGCCGCCCAGCGAAGTCACGACTCTTCTCTGTTCTGGCTTTCAGGTGTGGAACGAACTCCCGACCAACGTCAGGACAGCAGAGTCACTCGCCATCTACCGCAAAAGACTCAAGACTCACTTCTTCAGACTTCACCTCGACCCAGCATAGCATGACTCCCTCCCACTCTCCCACTCCCACCCACCAAAAAAACCCCCCAAAACAACCCAACATATTTGCACTTGTAAATTCTGACCCTTCGCACTTAAATCATATCACTTATGTACTTAAGGTATCCTTGATAAATAGCAGCTACTTTGCTCAGATGAGGGCTTGAAAATTGTTTCTATTTTTTCTTTTCTATTTTATTGATGGTGATATGTTGTGGTTTCTTTCTTGTGACAAATGTACCTATTGTAAGTCGCTTTGGACAAAAGTGTCTGCTAAATGCTCTGAATGTAAATGTAAATGTCCTACAATGCACCTCAGTCTGCTGATAAGTGATGTCATGTTCCATCTCTGAGCTTCATAATCAATTTACTAATTAATGAATTTACTGTTGTCTGCTTCCTGTCTGTAGGGTTTATAAATCAGTGATCCAGGCCGTCCAGAAATCAGATGAAGGTCATCCATTCAGGTAACACACAAATAATTCTCTCACCTCCTCTGTCCTCCTCTGTCCATGTCTCACCTTCTCTGTCCTCGTCTCACCCCCTCTGTCCATGTCTCACCTCCTCTGTCCTCGTCTCACCTCCTCTGTCCATGTCTCACCTCCTCTGTCCTTGTCCCACCTCCTCTCACCTCCTCTGTCCTCGTCTCACCTCCTCTGTCCATGTCTCACCTCCTCTGTCCTTCTTCAGGTCCCTGTTGGACAGGGACATCACTGTGTCCTCTGAGTCTGTCCGTTTGCTGGCTGACCAGTCTCTGGTCCACCTAAACTGGTTCACCAGTCAGACCAGGAGGCTGCTGCTGGTTGAAGACCTGGTTGACTCTCTGAAGGTCAGTTTACACACTACATGTTAGTATGGTGGCTAATGCTAGCCTGTGTTCATGTACTTCAGGTAGACCAGGTGAGACCAGGTATCCAGTTAAATGTCTAAATGTTTCAGCTGTCTTTTGTCTAGATGTTTCAGCTGTCTGTTGTCTAAATGTTTCAACTGTCTGTTGTCTAAATGTTTCAGCTGACTGTTGTCTAAATGTTTCAGCTGTCTATTGTCTAGATGTTTCAGCTGTCTGTTCTCTAAACGTTTCAGTTGTCTGCAGTCATGTGGATGATGACGTATGTTGGTTCCATCTTTAATGGAGTCACCATTCTGATTCTCGGTGAGGTTTCTTCTTCCTGATTTCAATCTTTTTGGACTTGTGCTTCAAACAAACTGAAACTGAAGCCATTTTTGTCTTCCTGTCCAGCTGACATCATTTTCTTCACCACTCCACTGATCTACCAGAAGAAAAAGGTACGGCAGGAGAACTTGTCTTAAACTGTTTTAAAGCTGCACCATCTCTCCGTGTCACAACCATATTTTAGCTTTCGTGTTATTTTGGTTATTTATTATTGAATTTTAGTCCAAATGTTCAGGTGATTCACCTACAATAACCTGGGACTTCTTCCCATGGCAAAGGTGTACATTCTTTCTTTGTAGTTCTGTGGTGGATTGGGGATGAGAGAGCATATTTGAGTTAACGGAGTGGTATGTTAGCTCTGCTGTGTCAATGATCCAAACTCACCAAAGGTTTCAGAACCGGTCCAGTAGATCTCCTCAGCTGCAGTTTGATCCTCTGTGACGTCACAGTCACGTCCACTAACAGTGTTTTAGTCTCTGACAGGCTGAGGTTGTTCTTCTAACAGTCTGACAACATCACAGGAACCTTTCCTACAGAGAGCTTTAGTTCAATAACGTCCTCTTTGTCTCGTTCAGGAGACGTCTCACTCTGAGTAGCTGCAGGAAGACGACGGTGGAGACGTGAGTCAGAGTTGGAGAGAGGAGTTTAGAGTTTAGCTCGAGGAACTGGCTGAATATTTAACTGATTTAAGAATCTGGACGAGGCAATGACTGCAACAACTCACCTCTGGAGAGGTTTCAGAGTGAGACGTCTCCTGAACGAGACAAAGAGGAAGTTATTGAACTAAAGCTCTCAGGAGATCTACTGGACCAGTTCTGAAACCTTTGGTGAGTTTGGATCATTGACACAGCAGAACATGTGAACATGAGCCCAGGGTTAAAAACTAACTAACTAAAATCTAAAACCAGTACAGTGTTTCTTATAATGCCTCATGTTGAGAATGTTTCTGTGACTAAATGATCTGAAAGCACTAATTGACCTCTGTGTGTGTGTGTGTGTGTGTGTGTGTGTGTGTGTGTGTGTGTGTGTGCGTGTGTGTGTGTGTGTGTGTGTGTTCAGACTCAGATTGATCATTACATCGAGTTGATTCGGTCCAGAGTGGAGGAGAAGCTGCACAAGTAAGTACACATCAGAACAGAGAACCACATATACTGAGAATGTGTTCCCCCATTATCAGCAGTAACACATTACTTAGAAAAATGTTACTGTAATCTGATTACTTCTTTGGCAACAAGTCAGTAATTACATTACACTCGCCTGTCCCAGTAACACTTAATTTAAGTTTGACTGATAAACCTTCACTGATCCGGGGGAGAAAATGGGACTCTTGTGCTTTACACCAGCTACAGTCCTTCTTCCAACAGCCACAAGGGGCAGAAATGAGCTCATTCCACACTTCACAATAAACTTTGACAGTGCAGTAATCCTGGCTTTTATTTTGAAGGCTGGTTTTAGTTTTGATATGTCCACGCTGTCTCTCATAATATTTCTCCAAGACAATGCTGTTTGGCCACAAACACAACATGTCTCTGTTGGTGGTCAACACTGCTATAGCTTAGCTGCTGGCTAGCTTAGCTGCTGGCTAGCTTCAGTGGGAATTTTACATTGAATAAAACTAAGTGGCTGATTGACAAATCTTTTTGAAGTTTGTTGATCTAATCACAAGCACACATGAACTAGCAGATCAGGATCTGACATGAGTAATGTTTTTCATTGTGGGGAGAAGATTTATAAACTTTCTGGGTGTGACAGGGTGTGATATGACAGGGTGTGATATGACAGGGTGTGATATGACAGGGTGTGATATGACAGGTTGTGGTATGACAGGGTGTGGTATGACAGGGTGTGATATGACAGGGTGTGATATGACAGGTTGTGGTATGACAGGGTGTGGTATGACAGGGTGTGATATGACAGGGTGTGATATGACAGGGTGTGATATGACAGGTTGTGGTATGACAGGGTGTGGTATGACAGGGTGTGATATGACAGGGTGTGATATGACGGTGTGATATGACAGGGTGTGATATGACAGGGTGGGATATGGTGTAACAGGGTGTGATATGACATGGTGTGATATGGTGTAACAGGGTGTGATATGACATGGTGTGATATGGTGTGACAGGGTGTGACATGGTGTGACAGGGTGTGACATGGTGTGATATGACAGGGTGTGATATGGTGTGACAGGGTGTGACAGGGTGTGACATGGTGTGACAGGGTGTTATATGGTGTGATATGGTGTGACAGGGTGTGACAGGGTGTGATATGGTGTGATGTGGTGTGACAGGGTGTGATATGGTGTGATAGAGTGTGATATGGCGTGACAGTGTGCGACAGGGTGTGATATGGTGTGACAGGGTGTGATATGGTGTGACAGGGTGTGATATGACAGGGTGTGATATGGCGTGACAGTGTGCGACAGGGTGTGATATGGTGTGACAGGGTGTGATATGGTGTGACAGGGTGTGATATGACAGGGTGTGATATGGTGTGACAGGGTGTGATATGACAGAGTGTGATATGGTGTGACAGGGTGTGATATGGTGTGACAGGGTGTGATATGACAGGGTGTGATATGGTGTGACAAGGTGTGATATGACAGGGTGTGATATGGTGTGACAGGGTGTGATATGACAGGGTGTGATATGGTGTGACAAGGTGTGATATGACAGGGTGTGATATGGTGTGATAGAGTGTGATATGACAGGGTGTGATATGGTGTGATAGAGTGTGATATGACAGGGTGTGATATGGTGTGACAGGGTGTGATATGACAGGGTGTGATATGGTGTGATAGAGTGTGATATGGCGTGACAGTGTGCGACAGGGTGTGATATGGTGTGACAGGGTGTGATATGGTGTGACAGGGTGTGATATGACAGGGTGTGATATGGTGTGACAGGGTGTGATATGACAGGGTGTGATATGGTGTGACAGGGTTTGACAGGGTGTGATATGGTGTGACAGGGTGTGATATGGTGTGACAGGGTGTGATATGACAGGGTGTGATATGGTGTGACAAGGTGTGATATGACAGGGTGTGATATGGTGTGACAGGGTGTGATATGACAGGGTGTGATATGACAGGGTGTGATATGGTGTGACAGGGTGTGATATGACAGGGTGTGATATGGTGTGACAGGGTGTGATATGGTGTGACAGGGTGTGATATGACAGGGTGTGATATGGTGTGACAAGGTGTGATATGACAGGGTGTGATATGGTGTGACAGGGTGTGATATGACAGGGTGTGATATGGTGTGATAGAGTGTGATATGGCGTGACAGTGTGCGACAGGGTGTGATATGGTGTGACAGGGTGTGATATGGTGTGACAGGGTGTGATATGACAGGGTGTGATATGGTGTGACAGGGTGTGATATGACAGGGTGTGATATGGTGTGACAGGGTTTGACAGGGTGTGATATGGTGTGACAGGGTGTGATATGGTGTGACAGGGTGTGATATGACAGGGTGTGATATGGTGTGACAAGGTGTGATATGACAGGGTGTGATATGGTGTGACAGGGTGTGATATGACAGGGTGTGATATGGTGTGACAGGGTGTGATATGACAGGGTGTGATATGGTGTGACAGGGTTTGACAGGGTGTGATATGGTGTGACAGGGTGTGATATGACAGGGTGTGATATGGTGTGACAGGGTGTGATATGACAGGGTGTGATATGGTGTGACAGGGTGTGATATGGTGTGACAGGGTGTGACAGGGTGTGATATGGTGTGACAAGGTGTGACAAGGTGTGACAGGGTGTGACAGGGTGTGATATGGTGTGACAAGGTGTGATATGGTGTGACAGGGTGTGATATGGTGTGACAGGGTGTGATATGGTGGATTTGTCGGACAGGAAGACTAAACAGAGTCTGTGCATGTTTTCAGGCTGCAGGACAGGTTACCTGGAGCTGTGAAAAGAACCAAAGCTGAGTGACCAGCTGAACTACAAACACCTGCACACACTGTGGCCCCTCCCTCTTCTCTGACTGGTCCGTTTGTCGGAGAATCACCTGCTGACTTTAATCAGAAACTGTCGTAATAAAAATCCTGATGAGAAACAGCAAAGCTGTCTGGATCTTTTTAATAGGGTTAGGGTCATGCTGTGCGGGGTCGAGGTGAAGTCTGAACAAGTGAGTCTTGAGTCTTTTGCGGAAGATGGCGAGTGACTCTGCTGTCCTGACGTTGGTCGGAAGTTTGTTCCACCACTGAGGTGCCAGAACAGAGAAGAGTCGCGACTTTGCTGGGCGGGCTTTGTTTGCTCTTCTTAAAACCCGGTATTAAACGGGCCCTGTGGCTAAATTTAGAAAGACCGTAGTATCAATAAGCTCCAGTGTTGTCGGTTCTGCTGACGGTATTGCAAAAAATTGTCTATGATGGATTTTCATTATTCCCAATCCTGAACATATCTGTGTGGGAGCCTGTCCTGTGCAGGGGGCGGGTCATTAGTCAGCTGAATGAAGCTACGCATTCATGAACTCTGTCTGACTGAAGTCTGACATGGTGAGCATCATCCAAACTGTCCGTCAGATATGTGTATATATATATATGTATATATATAGTGCTGGCTCAGTATTCAAGAATGTTTATATAGAGTACAAGAAAATAAGGCCTATTCCACACATACACAGGTATTTTCAAAAATGCATTATTTTCAAAAGATTCCGTCCACACCAACGGTATGAAAACGCAAACGCAGGCTGTCAATCGCACGCCAAAGCAACAGGTGGTGATATAACGCTCAACTGTCAGAAGCCAAGCCAGAAAACACAGTTTTCCTGTTTACAAATAAACACTGAAAACAGCGTTTCTGAATATGTTCACCCTTGCAGGAGTTTTCCAAAAGCTCTATGTTCAGTGACCTGAAACGCTGTTTACATGTACGGAAGTTCAAACACAAAGCTTCATTGTAAGAAACACCTGTGTACGTGTGAACGTAAAGCAACTGTTCATTCTGTTCTTAAAGTGGTAACAAAAAGAATCGATAAGAGTAACAGAAGTTGCGTTTCCATCCACCTTTTCTTATTCGCATTTTCAAAAATTGCGAATAAATACTTGGATGGAAACGCCAGAAATTCAAATAAAGGCAGTAAATTCGCAAAATAGTTTTTACGCTTGGAGGGGGTGGATTTGTCAGCGTATTGATAAAAGGAAAATGCGACTTTTTGTTATGGAAACAGGTTTTGCGAATAAATCATGACTAACCCAGATGTGACGTCGTGGTACGACGTCCCAAAAGTCCTTCACCCGGCGACGTTCCCAAACAAATGGAGAACGACGCGGTCTCCCTCCAGCAAACTCCGACAGCACTCGTAACATTAAAAATCTTCTTTTCTCCTCTTCAGGAGGGTTTTGTAGGCTGTGAACGCTGACAAAATTGTAGCTAATGTTCTCCCAAGAGCCGACAGGTTCACCAGTAAATTGTCCATGATGTTGAGTGTCAGCTGAGTGTCAACTGTCAGCTGAGTGTCAACTATTGTCATGGATACATTCACGCTCTCTTATGACGTAATCCCACTGCGCACTCCTCCTCTCCCAATAATCGCAAAACAATAACGAATGGAAACGGGCATAAATTCGCATTTGCTTTTTGCGCATTTTCACAAAATCCGCTCTTAAATTCGATACATTTGGATGGAAACCCAGTTAGTGACATTAGAATCTTAACGATGCCCATCCCTATCCAGGAGAAGGAGAAGAGGAGCTATAGAAGAAGTGGGGGAGGAGTGGAGGAGGTAGAGAAGAATAGAATAGAATGCTTTTATTGTCATTGTAGGCTCAGCTTACAATGAAATCACAGTTGCATCTCAGTCGGTGCATACAATACAGGACATGACAAAAACACACGAGAATGACATAATAAATAATAAAATATATATATATATATATATATATATATATATATATGTATGTAAATCTACGGTAGAGAAGAAGTGGAGGAGGAGCGGAGGAGGTAGAGAGGAAGTGGAGGAGGTGGAGAAGGAGAAGAGGAGGTACAGAAGAAGTGGTGGAAACACTGTCTTCAAGCTGTGTCTCATGGTTTTCACAAAGAGTGAGCACTCGTGTTGCAGCTGCAGTGTTTTTGGAGCTTGGCCAGCTGATTACATCATTGGGTGACCTCATCGGAGTGTTTTTGTCTCCAGCAGCTCGGCTTGGTTCTTTCTTCACTCTGTTCCATCGAGCTGCAGTCGCACATTTGAGCTCTTCAAGTTTCGTTATCAGGACGACCTCGTGTCAACATCATCTTCATCATCTTTATCATCTTCATCATCATGAGAAAGGTCCCTGTCTGCACCCTCTGTGACATCAGACCCAGGCGAGAGCCGCTGTCTCACTGTGTCTCCTCCAGATTTGTCAGAAAGATCGCTATCTGCAGGAGCACTGAGGAAGCAGTGCATGCTGGGAAATCACCGCCAACATTAGCAAAGGGGGAGATGACACTGAGTGATGAGGAGGAGGTGATGAAGAGCACCTGTGAACACCTGTACGTCCTGTTCTTGTCCTCTACCACCTCTTTCATTCTTCCTCGTCTCCTCCTCTACCTCCTTCTTTCCTTCTGTGTGTGTGTGTGTATGTGTTGTAATTTTCAACAGGAAGTGAATCTTGCTCTGGAAGTTTCTTTGTTCTATCAATGTGCTGACATCCTCCTGACAGGACTCTGAGCCAATCAGAAGACAGCAGACAACATAAAGTAACTCACCTCTTGTTAATGCATCAAAGAAAATCATTTTTATTTTCACTCATTTGTTAAACAGATAAATGTGCTGAAGGTAAACAAGATGCCATCACTGCATTAATGAACATGTAGGAGTAGAGGCTATATTTAGAGGAGTTAAATGATATTTTTCCTGCCATGCATCGGCAGCTACACCTTCAGGATGACATGTCTCCACCTGCAACAGCTTCATCAGACAAACATCTCAAAGTATGAAATGGTCCGGTGTGTCTGTCTGTTGTCAGTGTTAATGCCTTTTCTTTTTCTTCTGCCTACAGGCACAAATAAAATAACCTGAACCTGATTCTGAAATACTTCTTTTATTTCAGCTGACTGTCAGAATCTCTCTGAACTGATTGGAGCCGATTCAGATCACCTGTTGTTCAGGTGATGAGACTGACTCCTGGTTAATGAGTGAGAGCAGCTTGGGTCATTCTCTCTCTTTTATTTTTTATTTTTTTATTTATTTATTTTTTGTAACAATTTTATTGGACAATTTAAATGTACAAAACTACAAGGTACACAATAACAGCACATTGGTGACATAAACAATAAATAAATCAAAGATAGAGTACAAATATAAAATTTTAATAAATAAATAAATAAATAGTTCAAACAGGGGCAAACTTTTCATAATGACTCAGTAAGGTATTACGTTTTTTGTTATTTAACAAAATCAGAGATTTTAAAAAAGAGCTCAGTTCCAGGAGAAAAGGAGCAAATTTAGGTAATGATTTTGCGAATTTTTGTTTATGAATAAAAAAATTTGCATATAGGATAACAAAGTTCATCAGGTGTTCAAGAGCATTATCTTCTGGGTTAACATAGTAGCAAATAACATCTTTAAGGGTAAGAGAGTAGACAGAGTTAGCAGCATCAAAAAAATGAGATTAAGATCAAAACTTTTTAGACATATCACAATAAAAAAACAGATGTGAAATTGTTTCTGTATTATGATTACAAAAAGTACAGGAATCATCAACATCTATAAACTTAGCAATAATACTACTAACTGGGTATATCTTATGCAGTATTTTAAAATGTACTTCTTTAGCCTTGTTAGATATGCAATATTTGTGGGGTAGAAGCCAAGCTCTTCTCCAGTTTATGTCCTCTATTTGGGACCTCCAGTAAAACTTGCCTCTAGGCACAACTCTATTCGTTCTTTGAAAACACTGGTGAATATGTTTATTATTACACTTTCTATCTGTTAGTTCAATTCCACTCAGCATCAGTACAGGTTGACTTGTTTTATATTCACTGTAACTCAAGTGGCTTTTTATAAGTTGAATTAACTCTATTGGGATAGCACAATTACAGATATAAACTAGAGAAGGCAAGTTCTGAAGAAGTTGCGGTTGTGAATGCTCCCTGTTGAGAAGCTGACGCCAAATGCGCAATGCTGGCTGTGAAAACTTTGAATAATGTCAAGAATATAAGAAATATGTTGAATATTTTAAGGTTTTTGAAGAGCTGACGCCAAATGTGGATTACTGGCTTTGAAAACTTTGAATAATGTCCAGAATATCTAAAAACTGTGAAATAATTTAGGGTTTGTTGAAAAGCTGAGGCCAAACTGAATTGGTGGCTTGAGTTTATTTGAAGTCTCGTCTGAAGTCAATGAAGCTTCCTGATAGTTGGGTGAGAATGAAGGATTAAAATAGAATATAAACTGTGAGCCAAACAGGAGTATGAAGAGATGTTACAGTGAGAATGAATCAAATACTCTGAATGGGACTGAAAAGTGAAATAAATGTCAATGCATCAGTGATTGGGAACATTTAAATATTTAGATGGAGATTCTGGCTTGAATGAATGAAAAGATAATAGTTAAATATAGTTAAAATGTTGGGAAATATAGTCTGTATATCACTGTGTGTATTAAACTGACTCATTGATCAATCTGTCTCTCTCTGTGTTGGCCCAATTGATCTCGGTTGCCACGGTGATGGTAACCAGGGTGGTCGCGGTAACGGACTGTGAGAGTTGATTTAATAGTGATTTTAGCTGAGGCTCACCTCACATTACCATGCTTCTCCCTGCAAAACAGTAACTGCTATCACTCAAATAATGATATGGTCGAAACTATGAGAGTCTTGTAAACATTTAGTGAAATTTTTGTGTGTGTGTGGTCAAAAATGTGTCTTGTGGAGCAGTTCAGAAAAGTGGATGTGTTCGCCTGCCTCCAGATATTTTTCCTCTCAGTTTCATGGGAGTTAATGCGGCAGTTGGCCGGTGTTGCTTTCAGTTAAACGCCCACCGAGCCAAAAGTTTTTGTCCGATTGCCTCCAGAGAACCACTCTAGCAACCAGCACAAGTTTTCCTACAAGCTGATGTTGTCATTTTTCTGCTGGAGTGAAAATTGTGGAAGCAAGCGCGAGTTGAAGACGAGGTTTTGTGAATTTTTTTGAGCTGCTCCCCACTCTGTCAGTTGGCTCCTGCACTCTGGCTGTCAACATTCCACCACATACACACCAATGCAAAAATCTGAAAGTGGCTGAAAAGTTACCGATGTTTGAACTGCGACTGTGCAAAAGGTATGAATGCTGTGAGAAAGATGAATACAGGCTTGAATGTAGACAAATAGTGGAATATTTCAGAGTTCGAATGGAGTTTCTATCTGGAAGTGTGAATGACTAGATGAGCTTTGAAAATGCTTGAAAAAGTGTGAAATGTGGGATTTTTTGAACATCCCATCATCTTGAATGGGAAAAAATGGCCGAAAAACGTTGAATATCTCTGAAAGTATGAATGATATGAATGAGAAAAATAGACACGGTCGATTCCCAATTGAGATGAATATTTGGTGTTTGAATGGAGTGAAAACGTTGAAAAATGTTGAAGGAGTTAAGGGCCAAACTTTCTGACCCGGAAGATATAATAATAAAACAGAAGAACATATGTTGTGAATGCCTCCTGCACTCACAACCAATTCTCTGGAGGGAACAGGAAAACTGTACAGACATAAAACGTTCATAAGACAACATATTACCAGCATTATCAAAAAGATCGAGGATATGGATGATACCTCTTTCAAACCATTTTGGCAAGAATAAGGATTTGTTTCTTATAAGAATATTGCTATTATTCCAGAGGAAAGCTTTGTGGGGTGAGAAATTGTGGACAAAAGCCAGCTTCCATGCTAGGAGGGTTTGTTGATGAAATTTTGATAGTTTGAATGGTAATCTATTAGGTAAAAAATTACATTTCAAAAGAAAGGAAAGACCTCCAATTTTATTAAAGATGTAGTTTGGGATGAAAACCCAGATAGAGTCAGGGTTTCTGAGACACTTTCTCAACCAGTTAACCTTAAAGGTATTGACAGTGTCGATAAAATCTAGGACTTCAAGACCTCCTTCTGCCTTACTGTTGGAGATTGCACATTTCTTGAGTTTATGCGATTTATTTTTCCATTTCCATTTATTTTATTATTTTTTTTTTTATTGACTTGTGTGGTTGTTGGTTCACTTACAAATAGGGACAATGCTGGATATACGAAGCGAGACAAGCCTTCTGCGTAAGAGAGAAGAACTCTACCTAGAACAGACAAGTCCCTTTGAAGCCAAATGTTAAAAATAGATTTGGTTTTTTTTAGTCTGTTTGAGAAATTTAAATGTTGCCTAGCTGTAAGATCTTTAGTTATGAATATTCCCAAATATTTAACAGAAGTCTTTACTGGGATATTTTCAATTGTAGAATCACTGGAATTATGCAAAGACAAAATTTCACATTTGGACATATTAAGTCTTAGACCTGAGGCATTAGAAAATTGGTTAATTAGAGTAATAGCATTAGAGAGTTGATTCTTGTCTTTTTAAAAAAGTGTAGTGTCATCTGCCAGTTGGGAGATTTTTAATTCTCTGCCAAAAATTGAGATACCCTCAAATTCTTGGGTCATTCTCATCACAGCCAATCAGAATGTGACGACGCCTCTTTGTGAAAGCTGAAGACAGGTGATGAAGGACACACCTGTGTCACTCTGACTCCTTCTACAACCCCTGGCAAAAATGATGGAATCACCACTCTTGGAGGATGCTCATTCAATTGTTTAATTTTGTAGAAAAAAAGCAAATCACAGACATGCCTAAAAACTTTTTTTTTTTCAAAATGCCAACCTTCTGGCTTTAAGAAACATTAAAAAAAAGGAAGAAAGAAAATTGTTGTAGTCAGTCACAATTGCTTTTTTTTAGATCAAGCAGAGGAAAAAAATATGGAATCACTCAATTCTGAGGAAAATATTATGGAATCACCCTGTAATTTGCAGTTCTAAAACAAACACCTGCGTCAGATTAAATCTGCTAATTAGTCTGCAGTTAAAAAAGAGTGTTCACACCTGGGAGAGCTGTTGCACCAAGCGGATTGACATGAATCATGGCTCCAACACAAGAGATGTCAGTTGAAACAAAGGAGAGGATTATAAAACTTCTTCAAGAAGGTAAATCATCACGGAATGTTGCAAAAGATGTTGGTTGTTCCCAGTCAGCTGTGTCTAAAATCTGGACCAAGTACAAAGAAAATGGGAAGGTTGTAAAAGGGAAGCATACTGGTAGACCAAGGAAGACATCAAAGCGTCAAGATAGAAAACTGAAAGCAATATGTCTTGAAAACAGAAAATGCACAACAAAACAAATGAGGAACAAATGGGCGGAAACTGGAGCCAATGTCTGTGACCAAACTGTAAGAAATCGCCTAAAGGAAATGGGATTTACATACAGAAAAGCCAAACGAAAGCCATCATTAACACCTAAACAGAAAAAAACAAAGTTACAGTGGGCTAAAGAAAAGCAATCATGGACTGTGGATGACTGGATGAAAGTGATATTCAGTGATGAATCGCGAATCTGCATTGGGCAAGGTGATGACGCTGGAACTTTTGTTTGGTGCCGTTCCAATGAAATTTATGAAGACGACTGCCTGAAGAAAACATGCAAATTTCCACAGTCATTGATGATATGGGGCTGCATGTCAGGTAAAGGCACGGGGGAGATGGCAGTCATTACATCTTCAATAAATGCACAAGTTTACATTGAAATTTTGGACACTTTTCTTATTCCATCAATTGAAAAGATGTTTGGTGATGATGACATCATTTTTCAAGATGACAATGCATCTTGCCATAGGGCAAAAGACGTGCAAACTTTCCTTCAAGAAAGACATATAATGTCAATGGCATGGCCTGCAAATAGTCCGGATCTCAATCCAATTGAAAATCTATGGTGGAAATTGAAGAAAATGGTCCATGACAAGGCTCCGACCTGCAAAGCTGATCTGGTAACAGCAATAAGAGAAAGTTGGAGCCCGATTGATGAAGAATATTGTTTGTCAATAGTTAAGTCCATGCCTCAGAGAATTCAAGCTGTTATAAAAGCCAGAGGTGGTGCAACAAAGTACTAATGGTGTAGTGTTTTTTCATGATTCCATAATATTTTCCTCAGAATTGAGTGATTCCATATTTTTTCCTCTGCTTGATCTAAAAAAAGCAATTATGACTGACTACAACAATTTTCTTTCTTTCTTTTTTTAATGTTTCTTAAAGCCAGAAGGTTGGCATTTTGAATAAATATAGTTTCGTGGCATGTCTGTGATTTGCTTTTTTTTCTACAAAATTAAACAATTGAATGAGCATCCTCCAAGAGTGGTGATTCCATCATTTTTGCCAGGGGTTGTAGACTCACCAAGACTGAATTCTGCAGTCCGACAGAACCTCTGCTGTGGTCGGACCATCTTCACATTTCTCTGCCGTCGTTTCTTGTTTCTCACTGAGGGAACTTTGGAGCGTTCTGCAGAGTTCAATGACTATTAAAAAACTATGTTACCTGCATCAGAGCTGTACTCAGCGCTGTTTGGAAGAACACCAACACTTTGCTGGTCGAGAACAAAGAATCACTTACGTCAGGTGCTGGGGGCGGGGTTATCATGACCAACTAAAACCACTTTTAACCAGAGCCAGCGTAGCGAGTTCTGACTCATCCATGGGAGAACAAACAAAAGATTTTCACTATAGATGCTAAATTGTCTGAGTACCAGTCATGTTTGGATGTGTTCTTGAAAAATCAGGAGCAACACTTGTAAATAGTTGCTGTAGTCCACCATAGTTGTTCCTAACAATGCTGGAAACTGGAGACAAATGATGTGAGTCTAAGGTGGCTCTCATGCCTGTGGAAAGTAAACTGTTTCTGCCCTCAGGTTATTAATCTTCACTAAATACCCATGCTTCTTTATACATATCTCATCTTTTAATTTGATATAATTATGGAAACTTTAGATGGAGGTAAAGGGAGGGAAAATATTTCAGTGTATTATCATTTGTGAGGTTTTATATTTCTGTGGGCTTGGAACAGGTTTCTTCCTCTCAGCACTGCCACAGTCTGTTGGTTTAGGCAACTGTGTCAATTTTTCTGTCCAATCAGAGTTTCGTCTGAGGTCAAAGGTCACTGTGCTATTCACTGTGTGCTGAGATGTTTTTATTTTGAATTATTGATGTTTAAAGTGACCTGAACAGGTCAGAGCACAGCTTTAAGCTCCCGCTAATGGAACCACAGCACGCTAACACTGATGCTATCACAGACTCTAATGCTAACAGTCTGTGGTGTATTCAGGTTCAGCACTTTTTTTTTTCTGACTGAATAATTCATCTGACTGAAAGCACTCAGTTTGTTCTACATGAACAGAACAAACACCAAACTTTTCTGCTGAACACAAACTTTGAACCAAACTAAACCTGGAACATCGACCGATGTCTCTACGTTATTTTAATCTCATACTTGTTGTGTGTGTGTGTGTGTGTGTGTGTGTGTGTAACCCTAACCCGCTGTTTGAGATGATGTGTTCTTGCATGTATTACATAATATCACCACCAGAGGCCGTCGCCAGTGCTGAAAAATCAATTAGTCACATTAATTATTTTACATGCAATCATATAAGGTAAAATCGGTTAATAACAAATGTAGACCAACAGTGCTATGATTGAATATCAATACTAATAAAATTACATCTCCTTTCATTCTGCTTGTGTTTATTTTGTACAGGACATGATGTTAATGTACTACATCTAATCTAACTACATCTGGGTGAAATATAAACGAACAGTTAATAACTAAGTTGAATTTAGTTTTTCCTGTGTATCCAGAGTGCTGTGATGTTGAATGTTGGTGAGGAACTGAAGGACGAAGTGCTCCTTTATGTTCTTCAACTGAATAAACTCTTTAAAACCCTCTTGGATTAAAATGCATCGTCACAGAGCTCAGAAAAGATACGAGGTTCTCACAGGAAAGCAGGCTATAAACACATGATGATCTCATAGACCATGATGCATTGCTGCAGATGAAACCAGCCAACAGGATATTACGGAGTGAAATGAGCTTGATGTTAAACATCTACAGCAGTAAAATGACACATACACATTAATGCAGTGGGAATATTAATCCACAAACTTCTGACAGAACGACACTGACAGGAACAGATTACTGCAAAATGAGTACTTTTACTTTGAGTGCTTCAAGTAGAATTTGCTGCTAATACTTACATACTCTTAATTCAGTAAGGTTTTGAATGCAGGACTTTTATTTGCATTATGTATTATGTATGTACGTTTGTTTCCTTCACAGCTTTACAATTTATGATAAGTGGAGTGAATATTAAATATATGTAATGACAGAATGACAGCTGTGGGCCTGGCTCTCCTCTGTAACTGTTGCTGCAGCAGCGTTGTTTCATCAGAGAGCTGCTCTGTGTTGTTTTATTCCACCTGAAAATCCCCTTTATCCTCTCAATGCCATGATTTCAATTTACCATCAATCAATCAATCAATCAATCAATCTTCATTTGTACAGCACCAATTCACAACAAAAGTTATGTCATGGCACTTTCCAATTAGAGGTCTAGACCAACTTTTTAATTAATTTATTATTCTCATCTTATCTCTAATCTTTAATAATTTATTATTCTAAAATAAATTAAACTTTGGCCCAATACTGTAGCAAGACGGGTCTGTGGGCGTGCCTGCAGTTCTTGTGAGATAAGAACATTTTTGTATTGGGACAGGTCTCGGGCCACAAAAGATGGAAGAATCACAAGAACAGACGAGATAGATGCAGACTGACAGGCTGTCGAGGCTGCACGCCGTCTGAAAAACTCACCAGGAACGTCTCAGAGTCTGAGAGTCTGTTAGTGTAGATGTTGGGATTGGAATGATGACCTCATGATAATAGTTCATGAGATAGCGAGGTTTATATTAACTGACTGAATGTGATGGACTGTTGCGCTCCGCCCCTCCTCTCCCAGTCTCCCTCTCTCTCTCCCCTTTTTGTTTTCCTGCAGGCGGTGCTCCAGGGATTGGCGACAGGTGCTCAGGGAACACAGCTGCATCCCATCACTTCATCACTCCTCCGGCTTAAATACCCTGGTCTCCTCATCCACCACTGCCAGATCTTTACAGTCACCATAGCGGTACTGCGTCAGGCTCCTTTTTGACTTCAGCGTTCCAACTAGTTTTTTACTTATCAAGTCTCCTGTGTCTCCTGCCCCGTGTCCTCATCCTGTCTTTCTGTGCTCCACAGCTCCCTGGTCCCTGCCTCCTCGTCGCCACCCCTGGACCCGCTCTTCCCCGTGGAACCCCCCCTTTGGCCTTTCACCCCGGATTCCCTCCACTGGATCCCTCGTCCTCCCCGGATTCACGCCCCCCTGGATTCCCCCCTCAGCTCACCTTTTTCCCCTTTTTTCAGTCCTCAAATAAAACCCTTTAAGTTCTCAGTGGTTGTCTGCCCTTTGGTTCTCCCTCCTTCCCTGCACTTTGCATCATGGACAAGTGATCAGGCAGGTATTGATCAGGATGGATTGATTTATTAAACTGCTGTGAGGGAAAGTTTGACTTCTGTGAAAGACTTTAACTATTTGAGGCTATTTAAGTCAAAATGATCAATAAACTTCAAACACACGATGCAACTTTTTACAATCGGAGCTGATCATGAAAAGCAATATAAAGTTTAATTTTGTGAAAAAAAAGGGTCAGTAATTTCCTCAATCAGCTAATCACTGAAGTTTTTATCAAACATTATTCAACATTTTTTGAATAACTGAACATTTTTACATGTTCTGTTGACTCACTAATTGAATAATTAACTTTTTCAGTTCCACTTTGAGTAGCAGCAAATTGTTCCTGTTTTTGCAGGTGAGACGTCATGATGATCAGTAGCGGGTAGAGAAGCCGTGGATCTCCAGTTTAGAAATGTCTCTCTCGTTGGAGAAGACAGCTCGGTCGATTCGAGAGCTTGGACTGCCAACACTCTTTAGCCAGAGTTTCCTGAAAAACATGACAAGAAGAAGAAATGTGGATTATCTGAACTGTTTAAAAGTAAACGACACAGGAGTTTTTCCCTAAAACCAACACACGCACAAAAAAACCAATGTATGGACTCATTAAAAATTAAAACTGTAAGCAGTGATGAATGGGCCCTCGCACCCCAGCGCATGTTGGGGTGTGCACCAGCTGCGGCTCAGCAACCGGACTTTGAGCGCTCGACATGCCTCTGAAATGTCATGTGTTTTGGACACTGCGCGAAAGAGGTCAATGTGACTTCCTGTGTCCACTGTGTTGCGCTAGAGAACACTCAGTAATTACATGTTAGGTTGAAGTTTATCAAAACTAGAGTGCACCATGAAAATGTCACGTAAATCAAATGACCCACTAGGTGGCCCTATGACAGAATATTGCCATGTCAGTGTCTTCAGGACTCTTATCATGTGAATTTTGGGGCAGATTTGACAATATACAGTGAAGTTACAACAACTTCCTCTTTTAGATTCTTTCAACAGGTTTCGGAAAGTATTTTGTTGAAAAAATGAATAAAAAACAGGAAGAGGAAGAAGATTCTGTCTTCAATACCCAAATAACATTCTCATAATTTGACACTTGAGGGTGATATGAACACTGTCATGGCCACTTTTGGATAAATCAAACCCCAAACCTGCAACCGGTCAGCAACAGCACTGACATGATATCGATTCACAGATCAATTCGTCTGTATTGATCGTCTGAGTTCACTCCACTCAACAGATGAGCAGTTCTCCAGTTCACTTTTTATGGCCCCATTCACCTTCATCTTGAGACCTGAACTTCAAATCCAAACTCAAAGACCTCCGTCCTTGGAAAGTTTCAACTTGGACTCACATGTCGCTGACTTTGTCTGGAGGTCCCTGGATTTGACCCATCACAGTCCCCTGTCTGGTGTTCTTCACCCAGCCACTGAGTCCCAGACTACGGCCGTGATCCTCTGTGTACTGACATCAACACATCATCACATCATCATTACATCATCACATCATCACGTCATCACATCATCACATCATCACATCATCATCACGTCATCACATCATCACATCATCAGATCGTCATCACATCATCACATCATCATCACCTCATCATCACGTCATCACATCATCAGATCATCTCGTCATCACATCATCAGATCGTCATCACATCATCACATCATCATCACATCATCATCACGTTATCACATCATCACATCATCACGTTATCACATCATCACATTGTCATCACATCATCATCACATCATCACATCATCATCACATTATCACATCATCACATCATCATCACGTCATCACATCATCATCACATCATCATCACACATCATCACATCATCATCACATCATCACATCATCACGTTATCACATCATCACATTGTCATCACATCATCATCACATCATCACATCATCATCACATTATCACATCATCACATCATCATCACGTCATCACATCATCATCACATAATCACATCATCACATCATCATCACATCATCATCACACATCCACATCATCATCACATCATCACATCATCACGTTATCACATCATCACATTGTCATCACATCATCATCACATCATCACATCATCATCACGTTATCACATCATCACATCATCATCACGTCATCACATCATCATCACATAATCACATCATCACATCATCATCACATCATCACCACACATCATCACATCATCATCACGTTATCACAGCATCACATCGTCATCACATCATCACATCATCATCACGTCATCACATCATCATCACATCATCACATCATCACATCATCATCACGTCATCACATCATCATCACATCATCACATCATCACATCATCATCACGTCATCACATCATCATCACATCATCACATCATTACATCATCACATCATTACATCATCACATCATCATCACATAATCATCACATCATCACATCATGTCATTACATCATCACATCACATCATCACATCATCACGTCATCACATCATCACATCATCATCATGTCATCACATCATCACATCATCACATCATCATCACATTATCACATCATCACATCATCACATCATCATCACGTCATCACATCATCATCACATCATCATCACGTTATCACATCATCACGTTATCACATCATCACATTGTCATCACATCATCATCACATCATCACATCATCATCACATTATCACATCATCACATCATCATCACGTCATCACATCATCATCACATCATCATCACGTTATCACATCATCACGTTATCACATCATCACATTGTCATCACATCATCATCACATCATCACATCATCATCACATCATCACATCATCATCACGTCATCACATCATCATCACATAATCACATCATCACATCATCATCACACATCATCACATCATCATCACATCATCACATCATCATTACGTTATCACATCATCACGTTATCACATCATCACATTGTCATCACATCATCATCACATCATCACATCATCATCACGTTATCACATCATCACATCATCACGTCATCATCACATAATCACATCATCACATCATCATCACATCATCATCACGTTATCACAGCATCACATCGTCATCACATCATCATCACGTCATCACATCATCATCATGTCATCACATCATCATCACATCATCACATCATTACATCATCACATCATTACATCATCACATCATCATCACATCATCATCACATCATCACATCATCATGTCATTACATCATCACATCACATCATCACGTCATGACGTCATCACATCATCACATCATCATCACATCACATCATCATCATGTCATCACATCATCACATCATCATCTCACATCATCACATCATCATCACGTCATCACAGCATCACATCGTCATCACATCATCACATCATCACGTTATCATGTCATCACATCATCACATCATCATCACATCATCACATCATCACATCATTACATCATCATCACATAATCATCACATCATCACATCATTACATCATCATCACATCATCATCACATCATCACATCATTACATCATCATCAATCATCACATCATTACATCATCACATCATATCATTACATCATCACATCATCATCACATCATTACATCATCACATCACAAACATGATGTCTGTCATTCAACCCCTTTTAGTCTCACTTCACTAATTAATGATAAAAAACATTGTCCATTCATCGATCATTCATCGATCATTCATCGATTATTTATCGATCACTGACTGACTGTATTTATTGTAACATGAGATCATTTTATATCATTTAATAATTATATCATGAGTATGAATATTGAAATTTAACATGAAGCTCACCATTCTGAAGCAAACTCCTGAAAACAGACAAACACCTTATTAGTCTAATAATGAACATAATAATATACAGTTTAAATTATATATGTATATATAGTATAAAATGGAGATATTTATATCACATCTTAATTTAATATGAAATATTTTTAAATCCTAAAATCCTAAATCCACAGCTGTCAGTCTCTTATCATTGATATAATAATGAATATTTTAGACGGAATAGAATCTTTAACAGACAGAAAATAACTTTATACCTTAATACATGAAACATACATACATGTGACACATGACACGTGACTTACCCTGCACATTCCCAAAAATCTCAAAATCCACTGAAGTCAGTTTGTTTTGGGACATGACGACGTTAAAGAGACAAAATAAAAGCGCAGACAGAAACATGTCGGTCCACCTTAAATTTAACTCTGAACTTAGCAGCGTTTATTTTTATCTCTGATATCTGACACTACTGACAGAATGACAGCAACTTCCTGCCATGTCTTTCAAACTAAAAGCATCACAGTTTAACTGAAAATATATTGAAAAAGTGATTCTAATGAGTTTATTTTAAAAGGTAGTCATCAGTAACAATATAGAGGACTTCCTGTTAATAAAATTAAAACATGTTTGTTCTTTCTCCTTCTTTCTTCACACACACAAACACACAAGCACACGCACACATGAAGAAGAGGAATTGTCTAGAAAGGTGTAGGTCTGAACTTCCTGATGCCGGATAAATAGTTTGAGTTTATCTGAAAAAATCTATCATGCAACCTGATTTAATAATCTATAATAAAACATATTTTAATAATCTATAATAAACCTGTTTTAATAATCTTTATTAAAACCTGTTTCAATAATCTTTAATAAAACCCGTTTTAATAATCTTTAACAAACATATTTTAATAATCTTTATTAAAACCTGTTTCAATAATCTTTAATAAAACATATTTTAATATTCTTTAATAAAACACATTTTAATAATCTATAATAAACCTGTTTTAATAATCTTTATTAAAACCTGTTTCAATAATCTTTAATAAAACCCGTTTTAATAATCTTTAACAAACATATTTTAATAATCTTTATTAAAACCTGTTTCAATAATCTTTAACAAACATATTTTAATAATCTTTATTAAAACCTGTTTCAATATTCTTTAATAAAACACATTTTAATAATCTATAATAAAACCTGAGGTTAGGGTTATATAGTATAATATAATAATCTATAATAAAACCTGTTTTAATAATCTATAATAAAACCTGATGTCAGGGTTATATAGTATAATATAATAATCTATAATAAAACCTGATGTTATGGTTATATAGTATAATATAATAATCTATAATAAAACCTGATGTCAGGGTTATATAGTATAACATAATAATCTATAATAAAACCTGATGTCAGGGTTATATAGTATAACATAATAATCTATAATAAAACCTGATGTTAGGGTTATATAGTATAATATAATAATCTATAATAAAACCTGTTTTAATAATCTATAATACAACCTGATGTTAGGGTTATATAGTATAATATAATAATCTATAATAAAACCTGATGTTATGGTTATATAGTATAATATAATAATCTATAATAAAACCTGTTTTAATAATCTATAATAAAACCTGATGTTATGGTTATATAGTATAATATAATAATCTATAATAAAACCTGATGTTATGGTTATATAGTATAATATAATAATCTATAATAAAACCTGATGTTATGGTTATATAGTATTATATAATAATCCATCACAGAACATGAAGTGTTTCACTGATCCAGCAGTTGACAGGATCAGGGTTTGTTGGACTGCCTGCAGTTCACCTGGAACCAACAGAGGGACTTCAGTGTTTGTAGACTGAATACTTTTATTGATTGTCTCGTCGTCTTCCTGTTATTTCAGCCACACTCCCGTCTTGATCCTGACGTTAGCATTGTGAGGAGGACTGTTGATCTCCTGACATGTAGACTTAAGGTATAATGGTGCCCTTTTCCCCTGGAGCACCACAACGATGTTGTCTTTCCTCTGTATTGTGCAGCCTCTATACCAATGATTGCAGGCATCTGGTTCTGGTCCAAGATGGACCAGAACCAAAACCTGCTGCTGATGATTGGAACACAGGTGTCATGATCATTTCCTGAGGCTGTTTGTTGGTCCTCACAGGCTGTTGTTAAAGCTCAGTGAGTCAATCAAGTCGATTCAATGAATAGAAACTTAACATTGATCCAAACACTACAGCAATCTGTAAGAAGGTACAGTACAGTGCTGATGTTTACTGTCATTGTGTATCTGTCTTCTCCAGTGAGACGATGAAAAACTAAAGTAAAACCCAACAAAACATGTTTCTTACAAATATTAAATCTGATGCTGAAAATGATTCTTTAATGCAGAATAACAGAAGAAGGAAAGAGTTCAACAAACTGTCAGTTTAGTGAGTGAAGGAAAAAATCTGGAAAGAGTGCACGATAATAATAAAACAACAACATGTTGACACAAAACATCAGAAATATGTATTTCTAGGAGGAATCATGGCATCACACAATCTTTCATTACAAATGACTATAATCATTTTATTTATTTATTTATCTTAGTTTTATTATGTTTGTCATTCTTGGTCCCATTCTGTAAGCTGTACAGGACTGCATTACTGATGTCTGTAAAGGAAACAATAAAAATTATAATAAAAAAGAAATGAGTAAAAGTACACCGTGGTATAATTAAATTATTGCAGTTTCCTTGGAAGAACCTAATTTTAATTATTAAATCAAATGTTGTTTCTATAAATATTGTGTATTTGTGTTAATAAATATCAGACGTTCTCCTCCCAGCAGTCTTTGTCCTGTCAGAGGCCTCATCACGGCAGGTTTTGACAGACAGATATTTATGTTTCCTGTGGTGCCACCATCAGGACAAAATGTGAACTTTGCTTGTTGAGCCGCACAACAAGTTTCCAGGTTTGTTTGGCAAAATGCTGCAACATCTGACGGTTCAACACTCGGCTGTAACTTTAACCCTGAAACACAAAGTCAGACCAGTAATAAACAGTTTGTCTTCCAGTTAATCCAGTTAGCAAACAGGTGGTTTTTCAATTAGACCAGTACTGGCCATGTCGGTTCCAGTGAAACCAGTCCTAAAGAAGCAGTTTCCAGTTAGACCAGTGCTCTGAAGACGAAGGACAGAGAAGCTCCTAAAGCCAGACCCAGAGACAGAAAGAAAGCCATGATGGCTCCGGCTGTTTCAGCTTCATGAGGAAGGACGTTCCTGTCAGTCAACAAGAGACATTTAATCATCATTATCCAGCTTATTGCAAAATATTTCATGTTTAATGGAATTTATTACAAAATGTAACAATATATCACAAAATAAATTACAAAAATATTGGCATGTTTTATTTTGGTGTGTGTCAGTTTGTTACTTCGGTCCGAAGCACATGCAGAGGCTGGCCAGGTATCCGTTACTGAAGGCGAAGACGATCATGAAGAAGATGAACCAGCCGTCATGATGGAAAAAGACGGGCAGGTTGAGACGAGGCTGAACGTTACACAACATGAAGAGAGGGACGAAGACGAGACGGCACACGATGGACACAGGAAGTAACAGACTGTCCTTGTCCGGCTGGAAACAGAGATTAATGATCAATAATCAACTGTCCTTCATCCAGGTGGAGACTGAGGACGTTTGGTGTCTCTGTCGATCATTCAAACTGATCCAGGAGCTGTTTAGAGTTTATCGTTTGATATTAAACTCACCCACATACAGATGGCTGTTAAGCTCCGCCCTCCCCAGTCACAAAGGTTAAAGAGCAGGAAACAGCTGACAGGGATGAAGTACCCCTCTGTTAGAGAAGTAAGAGCAAGTTAAAGAATTTATTTACATTTTGATTTAAAAAAAGACAAATATGACTGTTAATTAGAGCAAGGTTCATTAATACAGTTGAAGAGAGAGAGAGTGGATCATCCATCATGTGATGGATGAACACATGAGATCGCCACAGAAGAAGTCACATGTTGAGTGTAGCAGTCCAATTGTTTGACTTGCTATTTTTCTTTGTTTGGGCTGATTTTCCCTCAGGACTAATCACAGGGGATTCAGAGCACCTGCGCACAGGTGGGGAGACTGACTCCTGATTTGAGGAGTGGAAGCAGCTTGGGGTATTTCCCTCCCAGCCAATCAGGGTGTGACGACACCCTGTTTGAAAGGCTTAAAAGAGGTGGGAAATGGCACACCGGTGGCTCTCACCCTTAGACTGAATCTGCCCCTGGCCCATGCTGAATCACTCCCTGAATTTCCAAGAACGTCATTCCCTTTAGATTGTCAGCCAGAACTCTGGTCTATTTGGGCCCTATTTTGTTTCTGGGCTGCCGACATCTTTAGTTAGGAAACTTTGTTTTTTTGGGAACCCTTTAAAACCCAGGCCCCTTTACTCCTATTACACCCAAAAGAGATATTTGTTCATTTATGGGTTTATTGACCTAGTAGTGGACAGTGGGCATTCCCCTAGTTATGTTTTTTGTTTATTTTTATGTAGGTTGGGCTGGCCTGTAGGCAAGTACCGCCACAGACTCACCCCACGAGCCTCCGTCAGCTAGGGTGGATTTGGTGTCAGCGGTGATGGCGGGAAACAATCCAATGGTGATGGTGAAGGTGAAGCAGACTGACACAGCCAACAGCCAGATCTGAAGGTCAAAGGTCAGCAGGTAGGAAGGGGTTAAAAGTTATAGATGCACACAATCAATTTAATTATTGATGATAATAACAGTGGTTAAAGGAACTGTATATCATGAGATCCCAAATTAAATTAAATTCTCATTATTTACACCCTTTATAAGCTGAAATCTTCACTGTAGCTGCTAAGCTAACAGTGTTAGCATGCACCCTGTCTGAAGTGGGTGCTCAAGCCCGACCGCATTTTGAGTGTGTAAATAAATATGGTCTCCTTAGATCAGGTTGTGATCTCTGTGATCACAGCAGACGAGCTGTATGGAGACATCTGATGTTTTAAATCAAGTCTCCAGCTGCTTCAGGTGTTTAGCAGAATACTGCAACTCTGTTTTACTGTGAAGCTCCAGAAATGTTCTGTGGACTACGAGACTTCACCTGACTTTATATCATCAGGAGGAGATGATGACTGAGCCTGACTTTATATCATCAGGAGGAGATGATGGCTGAGCCTGACTTTATATCATCAGGAGGAGATGATGGCTGAGCCTGACTTTATATCATCAGGAGGAGATGATGGCTGAGCCTGACTTTATATCATCAGGAGGAGATGATGAGTTTTACTTTTGGGTGAACTGTTTCTTTAATAGTTGCTTTTCTGCCCATAATAGACATTATACATTCATCCAGCATCTGAGATCATTATTGTTTCAAGCAGTGAAGTTTAGATGAAACAGCTCTGACAGCCTGACGGTATCTGAACCAGCCCCTCTGCCCACACAGTCAGAGGCTCTGACCCATCGAGTGTTGTTCAAACCAGTTCGCCTTCAGGGGGAGTTGGTTTAAAAGAAGTCAAACACAGGGGTACAGCCTCACCCCTCAGCTAAGAAAAAGTTGCACATGTTGATTCGATTTGATTGACTTTCAGTGACGATGGAAACAGGGTTAGAGTTCAGATTAGAAATAGAGTAGTAATGTAGCGGCACAGAGAAATAAACAGAATAGAGTCTATGCTGTTCAGATAAGATAAATAAAAGAATAAAATAGAATAGAATGAAAATGTGTTTGATCAAATTTATAAATAGATTAAGAGAGAATAAGAAATAGAAATGTGTATAAATATGTTTATGGCTGTAATTAATTACCCTCCCCTTTAATTAAGAGACAGTGCACAGCTGCAGTGTGACTCCAGGTGAGTGGACCAGAACAAGGTTCAGCTTCACCTGGTCAGGTGTTTGCTCTGCATCTAGGGAGACCACGAGGGTTTGTGTTGGCTGGAGAGATGAAACTGAACAGTCTGCTGCGTCGCCGGGTGAGTGTTTAATCAACCCAGTGTGATCTTTGTCATCTGTGATCCAGATGTTTATGTGTGTGTAGACGAGAGAAACGAGTCGGATCTTTGTTGGCTTCAGAAGAAGTGAGATTACGACCGTATTCATCACCAGAGTCACCAGTTCATCTGCTGTAATTCACATTGTGCAGTCCTTGTTATCTTCGTATTGTATGTGAGTGTCTCTGGACTGACTGCAGTGGATTCAGATCACCTGCTGCAGGTGTGCAGACTGACTCCTGATTCACGAGTGACAGCAGCTTCAGCCAATCAGAGCGTTTATTGATAAATTGGTGAAAACTGCTGATTTTTGTGTCACTGACCTTCTTAAAGATTGTCATCATGGAGACGTTCTCTCGTCTGCTCTGATCAGCAGGTTCATCTTTTCTCTCTGAAAAGTTGAAGAAAGAGCAGGACTTAATTTATACTTAATGAAACTTTAAATCAATAAATTAAAAAGGTAATTTTTTGTTGTTTTTGTTTGTTTACCTCTGTTCATCAGATTTACAGAGTTGTCTTCGTCTGATCTCTGTTTCCTGTTTGTCTCCTGATAAAACTGGAAAAACTCCTGAAAACAAACATGAAATTTGAAACACTGTCAGACATTATAAACCTCAAACCATCAAAATAATAAGTTAAATTTCACCGTGTGAGGAAACATGAAAACAAAGTGAAGAAAAATGTCCAAACGAAAACATGTGAAATAAATCAAACCTGCTGAAAGATGAAAAAAAGTTCCTGCAGGAGGCAGCAGAGCTCAACTTTCATACTGATCTCAGTTATTATTATTATTGTTATTATAATAACTTTAATACCACAGCTGTGCCGGCCAATTACAGCTTAGTTTTCACAGGAAATTAAGTTTGGTGTGTGTCATGTGACACAGGTGCATACAGGTGATGTATCAACCTTTAGTGATGTCACATTTACTTAACCCCCTAACCCTTTTCTGAGTGGGTAGTTCTTTGGGACGTGTGTGTGTGTGTTAGTTACCAGTTTAGGAAGCAGGATGTAGGAGAGGATGGACAGAAAAATAACAACACAGGCTGTAATGAAATAACCGAACGCTGCATCCTGAAGCTCTGAGCCACCTAGAGGTGAGGAGATGAGGAAGAGAAGAATGAGAGGAGGGGAGGAAGGAGGGAAGGTTGAGTCTTTGACTTAAACAGCATAAAATATTTTTTTCATCAATAGAGATTTTTATTTCTCATAATCAATCTGAATCTGATGAATTATTGATAATTATTGGTAAGCTATTGATCTCACTTGCAATGGCGCAGATCATGGCGAAGGCAGCAAAAGTTCCAGCGAGTCCCTGACCGCTCATGATGGGAGTCGTGTACGAAGCTGGCAGCAAGCCAGCCATCCCAAACAGACTGCCCTGCAGCACGGCCCCGAACGCTGTCAACAAACAAACAAACTGATCAACAAACAGACTGCCCTGCAGCACGGCCCCGAACGCTGTCAACAAACAAACAAACTGATCAACAAACAGACTGCCCTGCAGCACGGCCCCGAACGCTGTCAACAAACAAACAAACTGATCAACAAACAGACTGCCCTGCAGCACGGCCCCGAACGCTGTCAACAAACAAACAAACTGATCAACAAAGAGACAAACAAACAGATCAACAAACAGACTGATCAACAAACAGACTGATCAACAAACGAACAAACAACATGATCAACAAACAGACAAACAAACAAACTGATCAACAAACAGACAAACAAACTGATCAACAAACAAACAGACAAACAAACAAACAAACAAACTGATCAACAAACAGACAAAGAAACTGATCAACAAACAAACAGACAAACAAACAAACAGATCAACAAACAGACAAACAAACAGACTGATTAACAAACAAACAGACAAACAAACAACATGGCCCTGCAGCACGGCCCCGAACACTTTCAACAAACAAACAAACTGATCAACAAACAGACTGCCCTGCAGCATGGCCCCGAACGCTGTCAACAAACAAACAAACAACATGATCAACAAACAGACAAACAAACAAACAAACAAACTGATCAACAGACAAACAAACTGACCAACAAACAGACAAACAAACTGATCAACAAACAGACAAACTGATCAACAAACAGAAAAACAAACTTATCAACAAACAAACAGACAAACAAACAGACAAACAAGCAAACTGATCAACAAACAGACAAACAAACTGATCAACAGACAAACAAACCATCAAACAAACTGATCAACGAACAGACAAACAAACAAACTGATCGACAAACAAACTGATCAATAAACAGACAAACAAACTGATCAACAGACAAACAAACAAACAAACTGATCAACAAACAGACAAAGAAACTGACTGATCAACAAACAGACAAAGAAACTGATCAACAAACAGACAAACAAACAAACAAACTGATCAACAAACAGACAAACAAACTGATCAACAAACAGACAAACAAACAGACTGATCAACAAACAAACAGACAAACAAACAAACTGATCAACAAACAGACAAACAAACAAACTGATCGACAAACAAACTGATCAACAAACAGACAAACAAACTGATCAACAGACAAACAAACAAACAAACAAACAAACTGATCAACAAACAGACAAAGAAACTGATCAACAAACAGACAAAGAAACAGATCAACAAACAGACAAAGAAACAGATCAACAAACAGACAAACAAACTGATCAACAGACAAACAAACAAACAAACTGATCAACAAACAGACAAAGAAACTGATCAACAAACAGACAAAGAAACAAACAAACAGATCAACAAACAGACAAACAAACAGACTGATCAACAAACAAACAGACAAACAAACAGACTGATCAACAAACAAACAGACAAACAAACAAACTGATCAACAGACAAACAAACAGCATGGTCCTGCAGCACGGCCCCGAACGCTGTCAACAAACAAACAAACTGATCAACAAACAGACTGCCCTGCAGCACGCCCCGAACACTTTCAACAAACAAACAGACTGATCAACAAACAGACAAACAAACTGATCAACAGACAAACAAACAGCATGGTCCTGCAGCACGGCCCCGAACGCTGTCAACAAACAAACAAACTGATCAACAAACAGACTGCCCTGCAGCACGGCCCCGAATGCTGTCAACAAACAAACAGACTGATCAACAAACAGACAAACAAACTGATCAACAAACAGACTGCCCTGCAGCATGGCCCCGAACGCTGTCAACAAACAAACAGACTGATCAACAAACAGACAAACAAACTGATCAACAAACAGACTGCCCTGCAGCATGGCCCCGAACGCTGTCAACAAACAAACAAACTGATCAACAAACAGACTGCCCTGCAGCACAGCCCCGAACACTTTCAACAAACAAACAAACTGATCAACAAACAGACTGATCAACAAACAGACAAACAAACAGATCAACAAACAGACAAACAAACAGATCAACAAACAGACAAACAAACAAACAAACTGATCAACAGACAAACAAACTGACCAACAAACAGACAAACAAACTGATCAACAAACAGACAAACAAACAAACTGATCAGCAAACAGACAAACAAACTGATCAACAAACAGACAAACAAACAAACTGATCAGCAAACAAACAGACAAACAAACAAACAAACAGACTGATCAACAAACAAACAGACAAACAAACAAACAAACTGTTCAACAAACAGACTCACAGTTGATGATGATGATCTTCACCATGGTAACGGAGAAGAAGGGCAGCGGCTCCAGAGGAATTTTGACGAGGACCGCTGTGACCATGAAGACAAACATGATGACGATCAGACTGCCCATCACACGCAGACGCTGAGAAATCCTGACACAGGAAGAAGAAGCTGAAGGATCAGCTGAGAGCTCTGGGTTACACACAGACTGAACAAGGATTCAACTGTTTGATAATCTGGGACATCAAACAGAGAAGTAACACAAAGTACTGCTGTTAACAAAGCACCTGTGATAAAAGATTAATTTATGGATGGAATATATTTCACTCTTTTATTAATACGTGCCAGACCTCATAGAGAAGACCACATCCTGTCCATTAATACTAGAACCCTTTCAATGATGGCCATGAAGCCTTCAAGCTTGTGAATCATCTCTGAAAAGCATTTTGCGACCAATACTTTACCTTTCAACAACATTTGAGATCCTGAGCTAACCCCCCCCCCCCCCCCCCCCCCCCAGCCTGGATCCTCCAGAGCATAAAGTGTTTCCCTCCTCCACCTCTCTGAACCCTGAAAAACTCTGTCCTTCTGAGGACCACCTAGCCTCCAGTACTTTTCTTTGTGTCAATGTGTTGTAGGATTCTTCTTCGTTGGTGTTGTTGTGTTGCAGTACTCACAGTGAGTGCAAGAAGGAGTTGAGGCAGGTGCAGAGGAGCAGCGGCAACATGGCGCACAGCGTCATCACATTGTTGAATTTGGCCTCCAGAACAGTGCGATGCTCACCTGCTGCCTCCGTCTGATTGGCTGAAGAATCAGCCAATGGGGAGTCCTTCAGACGGCTGGTGAAATACTGGAGACAAAGGCAGTGAGTCTGTAATCTCTGACTTCCTGTCATTGTGTGGCGGTACTGACTGTAAATTCAATACAGGCCAGCCCAGCCTACATAAAAATAAAGAAAAATATAACTAGGGGAATGCCCTACTAGTACAATAAACCCATAAACAAACAAATGCCTCTTTTGGGGTGTAACAGTCAAACAATTGGACTGCTACAATTGGTTCTTTCTGAAGATGGAACATCTTTAAAAAGCACCTCATCAACACAGTTTTTAATTTAGATCTTAAAACCAGACTTTAACTACAAACATGCCTGAAATGGGAGGAAACAGTGTATTTGAGTTGTGACAGTGAGATCAACGAGTTGACCATTAGATTCAACAGTTCGGAATCACTGCGATGTCACGTGACAACAACAGACAATTGGTGGTTGATTTTCTTTGTGCAGCTATGTGAAACCTTTAGGGGCAGTATAAAGATTCACTGATATGAATCAGAAATAGTTTTTTTACATTAGAGATGCGAGTACATCGATGTGCGGGCTCTGCGTCGATATCGGTGTACTATGAATCGGTCGATGGCCTATTAATTATCGGTCGACTAAGGCTTAGCTTAGCTGCTAATTCTGCACAGCATCTCCAAATCTTGTTTAAGGTTAAAGTTCAGAGTGCCACTCTCATGTTACTTTTATGAGAGTTACGTTAGGGCACCACCTCTGTAACATTACATTAGATTGTAATATAACATAAAAACTGTGTTTGTAATAAACATGAACAATGTTTAAATTATCTCACTTTCAAAACAAAATCTGTTTTAGATTGATGTGTGAATAGACAGGAAGTGATGTCATACCACAGTAGCGGTCATGAAGAAGTTCCAGGGCAGCAGCGTCCCCAAACCGAGCATGAAGAAGATCAGCCAGACGCTAAAATACCTGAAGGAAGAGGTTTGCAAAATTAAATCACTTGAAATGTTTTAATGTGAAACTGATAGGAACATTGTCAGCAGCAGGAAGAGGTGTGTAATCAATCAATCAATCAATCAATCAATCAATCAATCAATCAATCAATCAATCAATCAATCAGTCAATCAACTTTTGTCTTTTAATCTTAGGTTAGACTTTATTTGAAGAGCTGTGCATTAGACTGAACATGAAGGAGCCTTTATGACATTGACATCATTCAGTCATGTTAAAAGCAAAGTTGACGGCGTCAACATGTCGCCAACATGTCGCCAACATGTCACCAACAAGTCAAAGCTGGCCTTATTATCAAACTATTGTATGTGTTTACATTACATTAAACTGTTATGAGGTTGGTTTTGATTTTGGCTGTCATGAGAATTGTATAAATGTGGGTTAGGGTTAGAACTAGAACTAGGGTTAGGACTTGAACTTCACTGGTACAATTTGGACTTTTCAGTAAGATGTCATTCAATCATGCCGTGATAAGGTCAGTTTGACAACAGGGAATAAGTACCTATGTGATTTACATATTTTTATGTCTAGCTAAAGTAAGCAAAGTGCTAGCTAGCTGCTAGTTAGCTTGGCTAGCTGTAGAGCTAGCCCTCCTATTAGGTGACAAATCTGGCTAGTAAACCCCCTTCATACAGTTATTCCCTGTTGTCAAACCAGCCTCCAGTTGTCATAACAAAGACAAGTCAAACAATGGTAACGCTGAATTAAGTGACTGAGTGACTCGTAATCACAGCTGCCATAAACATGCTTAAACTCCTTCATGTTCATGACAGCTGTCATGTCAGTCTGATGCACACCTCTCCAAAACAACCGTTCACTGTAAACTATAGTTCACAGAATGTGTCAACATGTCTAATATCCTCAATTGTTTCTTATTTGTCAATAAAATTAACTGAAAGCTAAAAATGTAAGTTTAGCTATATTTAAATTGTTTTCCACTCACTTGTCCCTTGGTGAGCTGACAATCATTTTTCTTTGAAGACCAAAGAGCCGACAGATTGAAGACCTGATGGAGGGATGGACTGCAGACGTCCTGTGAGAAGTAGCTCAGTGTGTGACCACGAGACAGATAAAGAGAGTTGATGCTTTCTGAGCTGCTGAAAGACATGAAAACAGACCTGATCAGTTAATGAATGGACCAACAGATCAATTAATTAATTAGCTCAATTAACAACAAACCATTTAGGTTTCACTGAAAACTCCTCGCTAAACATGACGCTCAAAACTAGTTCATTAATATTGAAAACACACAAACAAGTCAACATTAACTGTAGATTAATTCTTATATATTTTCAAACACATTTAAAACAGATGAGTTATATGCAGTATCTCACAAAAGTGAGTACACCCCTCACATTTTTGTAAATATTTTATTATATCTTATCATGGGACAACACTGAAGAAATGACAACTTGCTACAATGTAAAGTAGTCAGTGTACAGCTTGTATAACAGTGTAAATTTACTGTCCCCTTAAAATAACTCAACACACGGCCATTAATGTCTGAACCGCTGGCAACAAAAGTGAGTACACCCGTAAGTGAAAATGTCCAAATTGGGCCCAATTAGCCATTTTCCCTGCCCGGTGTCATGTGACTCGTTAGTGTTACAAGGTCTCAGGTGTGAATGGGGAGCAGGTGTGTTAAATTTGGTGTCATCGCTCTCACACTCTCTCATACTGGTCACTGGAAGTTCAACATGGCACCTCATGGCAAAGAACTCTGAGGATCTGAAAAAAAGAACTGTTGCTCTACATAAAGATGGCCTAGGCTATAACAAGATTGCCAACACCCTTAAACTGAGCTGCAGCACAGTTGCCAAGACCATACAGCGGTTTAACAGGACAGGTTCCACTCAGAACAGGCCACACCATGGTCGACCAAAGAAGTTGAGTGCACTGACTACTTTACATTGTAGCAAAGTGTCATTTCTTCAGTGTTGTCCCATGAAAACATATAATAAAATATTTACAAAAATGTGAGGGGTGTGCTCACTTTTGTAAGATACTGTATGTTGAGAGGGAGTTCAGATGTCACAGGAAGTTCTCTTCAGTGTGGTAAGTTACTACTATAGTTGTAAACCAGGTCACAAGTCATGTCAATTTGTAAATACGTGAGTGTGTGCATTTATTGTGAAAGGTTAAATGTGAAAGTTAGGTTTATAAAAGTAGACTTGGAAATCCCATAATCAAATGTTGCAGTGCCAAAATAATCCAGAGTAGCCACTGAGTTGCATACAGGTAGGTGCTGTCAGTCAGTCAGGTGATGAGTGGTGTTGACAGGACACAGCTGCTGCAGGTCGGTATACTAAACTCTCATTTTAACTGCTACATTCATCTCATACTGTGTTAAACATGAAGTGTGATGAGACATGTTATCTTGTAGATGTCTGCCTGACGATGCTGAACCTGTGAAAACCTGCTGAAGGAAACATTGAACACTGATTGGTGAGTCGCGGTTTAAACCATTTATTGTTGTTAGCATCTTGCGACACGAATTAGCACACTGCAGCTAATTAAGCTTCGCTGCAAGAAATGTTTGTGTGTTCATGTTTCCACTGAACTGTTGGCCACTCTGCAGTGAAACCTAATGAGTAACATTGTGTGTGAAGTGATTTGAAAGCTGGAATACTTTCAAGGTTTGTGTATCATCTGTTCAATGATTATAGAACTCAATCTGACAAATGAAAAAGGAAAAAACAGGTCAGAACTTAATCAGCTCAACTTAATCAGCTCAAACGTCAGATGTTTGAGTGTCCGGTGTCTCGACCGACATGGAGGAAGTTAATCCTTCAGAGACTCTGAAGTTCAAATAATCACACGTTTGTCTAATTTGTTTTGAAAGAATTAATAAAAATTCACAAAATCATTAAAAAAAATTACAAATACACATATTAAATATTTAACTTTAACTTCCAGGCACAATCAAAGAATGTCAACAGGTTTTACCTCAAATATTTCTGATGAAAGCAGACGTTCTGTCAACGGTCTGCAGATATTTCCCTCGGCAGTCCTGCTGGTTAAAGCTTGACAAAAACCAGCTTCGGCCTCACTGTGTTAAAGTGAATGAAGTTCTTACACTCAGTCATTTTTCTCTAAATCTGATGGCATGTTGGTGAATATTTAGTCCGTCTGAATCTTCGTTTGGTTTGATAACGGTAATTTTTTCCTCTTCAGTCTGCTGCAGTCGGTTTTGAAATGTTTCTTCCTGTTTCTCCGTCACGTTTATAGAATCCTCTTTCCTTCTTCCACGTGTCTGTCTTTCTGCAGATTCAGCAGAATCAGTTCTTCATTGTGCAGTGACCTTTGACCTGTGACCACTGATATCAGTCAGTTCAGTGGACTTTGTTTCTGTGTAAAAGATGCTGTGATAACAGAGTAGAACAAACCCACAATTTACTTACGAGGATAACATACACTCTGGCTTGTTTTTGCAGGAGGTTAAAGATGTATTGTTAATGTTGTTAAAGTCTTTTCTTACACACATTTCACCGATTGAAGGGATAAAAAATGCAAACGTCTTTTCTTCATTTGTCTCTGTTGGGTTTTCTTTCTAGTATTTCAGCAGCAGTGATGTAAATTACAATCACTGACATTCAAACTGTGTCTATCTTATAAAATTTGAAGACATTAAATACTGTGGTGAGTTTCAACCCTATAATGTCACAAAAATAAGCTTTATAGCAGAACACCCATCAATAATTAACAGTGCCTCCAATCGATACAATTGGCAATGATTAGTGTCGATCATTTATGACCGGATGAGGCTCTGCCCTTTATAAACACTGGTCACAGTGAAACCAATGTGACATTAAATCAAACTGATCAGTGTGATAGTGATCAATATGCATGTCTGATCTGGTCACAGTGAGGGGATCTATCTAAACGTCATGTTATTAGAAATAAACAGGTGATGATTCAAGTCTTTTTTTAATAAAATTTTTTAACTATATGTCTTTATATGTGATTGTGTCAATCACTGAACTGTCAAACAAACATGTCCAGCATGTTTCCATCAGATTAGTAAAGAGGACACTTTAGTTAGTATCCATGTTTACAAGCTCTCAGTCTTCAGTGTCTGTGCTCGGACTGCTGATTTTGTAACTGTAATTCTTCTTCCTCGAGAAGTGCATCTTCAGTAAAATCAGATTAAAACCAAGATTCTAACACATAAAATGGGGCTATATGTGGATTTACAGTGTTACAGCTCTAGTGTTGTGGGTGTGTTTGTGTTGTGTTTTTGTGCTGTGCTTCCACTCAGGTGTCGCCCTTGTTCTCCCCCTCCTCCTTGCCCGTGTGTGGAGGTCCACGCCTGATCCTACTCACAACTTGTGCCAGACGATATAAAGTGCTGCTGGTGCCAGTGGACCGGGCGACTGTGGTGTGCAGGAGCCAGAGTGACAGAGCTACAGACTGCACATTTTCTTTTGGAGACGAATCTTTCTTTGTTGACTAGTGTTTTTTTTTGTAAATAAACTATTTTCCAGCTTTAACAACTACATCCTGTTTCCTTTCCCTTCTTTACGCTCAGTTTCATGTTAGTAAGTTACTATGTCAAGCTGGGGGTCATCAGAACCCTCAACCATCAGGCTGAGACCGTGCCCACTAAGTCAGAGGGGAAGGAGAAGGAACAGAAGCACATCAGGGGAGAACTTAAAACCTGTGGCTACCAGAACTGGACCTTTGTCAGAACCTCTAAAGGATCCAGAGCAGACAGAGAGGAGGAGACGAGAAGCGTAACAACATCATCATTCCTCATGTCGCAGGAACATCTGAGAAAGGCAAGGCAAGGCAAGGCAAGGCAAGTTTATTTGTATAGCACAATTCAGACACAAGGCAACTCAAAGTGCTTTACAGGTGCATACAATTACAGTAAAAGCATTTAAAAAAACATTAAAACAAAACATTAAAACAAGTTAAGAAATAAAAAACATTAAAACAAAACATTAAAACAAGTTAAGAAATAGGAAAGTATGCTAAAATAGAATAGGTTTCCTGCTGGATTTACCTCCCATTGTTCTACTTGTCACTCATTCCAGTGCACTTTATAATTATCCTTAAGACCCGGTCGTCACCGCGAATTCAGTTTGTTTACGCTACAAATTCTGAAAAAGCAGCCAACCAGCGGTGATAACCTTAAGAGACCCCTTGTCTCCACTTGGTTCCACTCGGCCCTGAGTTGGCCCCCAATCCAGCGGTAAAACAGCTTAATAGGAAAAAACACCTTTTTTTCCTATTAGCTCCGACGTTCCCAGAACCCGGTATTACTCTGCCCTGAATTGGTCCGAGTCGCCCAACTATCACAATGATCAATAGAAATCCAGCAAAAATTACTATTCACAATAATAGAAAACCAAAGTCACAGCAACTCAATGTGCTTTACATAAAAAAGGAAGCATAAGACAGAAAAACAAACAAACAAACAAAACACTGAAAACAGAGTTAAAAGCAAGAGCAAATAAAAGTAAAATAAAAGAAAATAGATAAAGTTTTAAGTTCTCAGCTATAAGCACGTGAAAAGAGAAATGTTTTTAACCTGGATTTAAAAGTGCTTACAGTTGGGGCTGATCTCAGTTCTGCTGGTAGTTTGTTCCACTTGTGTGCAGCATAGCAGCTAAATGCTGCTTCACCATGTCTGGTCTGAACTCTGAGCTCCACTATCTGACCTGAGTCAGTAGATCTCAGAGCTCTACTGGGTTTGTACTCTACTAACATGTCATTCATGTATTCTGGACCTAAACCATTCAGTGATTTGTAAACCAGTAGCAGAACTTTAAAATCTATTCTGTAGCTGACTGGGAGCCAGTGTAAGGTCTTAAGAACCGGGGTGATGTGATCTGATCTCTTTGTTCTGGTTAAAACTCGAGCTGCAGCGTTCTGAATGAGCTGCAGCTGTTTGATGCTTTTTTGGGGGAGACCAGTCAGAAGACCGTTACAGTAGTCTAGTCTACTGGAGATAAAAGCATGAATCAGCTTCTCCTGATCAGTTTGGGACATAAAACCCTTAATTCTGGATATGTTCTTAAGTTGATAAAAGGCTGATTTGGTGACTGATTTGATATGGCTGTTGAAGGTCAGATCTGAGTCTATCAGCACGCCAAAGAAACTCAGGAGGATCTTCAATAAACATCATATCCTGGTTCACTTTAAACCTTCCAACACACTGAGGCAGAAACTTGTCCGTCCTGAAGACAAAACACCCAGGAGGCATAAACAGAGTGATGTAGTTGATGCTGTTCAATGCAGCCAGGACTGCACAGATTTGTACATTGGGGAGACAAAACAACCTCTCCATAAACGAATGGCACAACACAGGAGGACCAACTCCTCAGGTCAAGACTCTGCTGTCCACTTACATCTGAAGGAGACAAATCATTCCTTTGAGGACAACAATGTAAACATCTTGTCTAGAGAAGATTGGATGGTGTGAAAGAGGAGTAAAACAGTCCATCTATGTCAAACTGGAACGACCGTCTTTGAACAGAGGAGGTGGCCTAAGACATCACTGATCACCCACCTACAATGCAGTACCGAGTCCTCTCCCCAGACAGCTTAACAACCATTCACACCTGGGCTCACCTGGCCTTGGCAACCCACATGAAGGTCGGTTTGACCAATGACTCACAAGCGGACTCTGAAACTCAGAGCGCACACGTCTCCTTCACGACTCTGTAAGAACACTCCCACATGCTGTAACGACAGTCCCACACAGAGTTTAAAAGCCTGCAGCTCCTCCAGTTAGTTAGAAATGAAAAAGCCTCTTGGATGAGAGGGTTAAGGGGTAATAGCCATGATTATACTTTTGAGGATTATACTTTTTTTAATAAGTATTTATAGGAAGCTCGTAGAGACTTGAAACCAAGTCCTAACCCCCCATAGTTGTGCATGGGCTTTCCAACGGTGCCATCCCCGAGTCTGTACGAGCTTCCGTTCCAGAGCTACCGGTGCGTGGTTTGGGTATCTGGGGAAGGGAAGGTCATAGAGACTCGGGATCAAGACTGGCGTGTTCAGCGCCCTCACAAACCGTCCATAATGGGAGCGAGTGAAAATTTGAGTAAGTGTTTTGTAAAAAATGTTCTCCAGAACATGCTTAGGAGCACGTTTAGGCCATTTGGAGTCTATACATACATATAAAAAAATTCTTGAAATTTTCTTGAAATTTGACAAGTGTAACCCTAGGTGTGGTTAGGGTTAGGGTTGAGGCCGAAGGCGGTGAAATTTAATGCACAGGCCATCATCTCTGATATGACAGTTATTTTTCATTCAAACTTCATTATCATCATCATCATCATTTCTTTGTTCACATCAGTTAAAACCATGTACAACATACTCTTTTAAATCTGTAATAATCTTATGTGAAAAGGGACACCCTAGGAAGCTTAAAAAGCTTATTAAGAGGGGCCCAGGCACAAAGTAGATACAAGTACGATTAAACATAACATATCATAACACAAACCTGAAGGATGTATTTTTCCTAATTTATATATCCACATTCGTTCAGATTTCTTCCTCTGTGCTGTTGACCACCATGGATTGGATTGTAAGAGTGTGGCTCTGAGATTCGACCAGTTATGTTGGATAAAATGTTTTACAACAAGAGTATGTGTCTCCCGTTGCCTTAAGATTTTATATCTATGTTGAGTGAACCTTGTTAATATTGTGTTTTTTGTTTCACCAACATATTGAACACTGCACTCCTGGCAAAAAATTAGATAGACACAGTTTTTGGACCTGACAAGTCCACCCGTTTGTGTTTTAAAAACATTTTGGTTGTGTGGATTGCGCACCCAGATGCAGTGCTGAAAAAATTCCCCGTGTCGTCTGGATCTGAGGGTTTCCTAATGGTTTTACTTTTGCGTTAACTAAATGTTCCTTTAAATTCCTATTTTTCCTGTATGCAGCAATGATTTTATGATCTTGTAGCAGCTGAGTACCTTTTAAATTATCTAAAAAGTTGCTTTTAATCTCCCTAATTAGTTTAGTTGCTGATGGAGAGTATGTTGTTATTACTGGGAGCAAAGAGGAGACCTCAATGGGCTTCACCTGCTGGAAAGTCTTAAAGGATTTCCTAAGAAAGGAGCGAGAGTACCCCCTAGTGACCAAAGTGGAGAAAAATATTTTTGTAGCTTGTTTGAAATCCTCTTTTCTGGTACACACTCTATGGAATCTCAATAATTGTGATTTCACTAAACCAGCATATGTATGCTTTGGGTGATAGCTCGTTTTAAAGAGCAGGGCATGTGTGTCTTTCTCCTTAAAGACAATTTTGATGTCCAATTTATGTGTTTTATCAAAGTCTGAACTTTTCTAAGTGGAGGTGTCCAAAAAGTCAACCTAATTAGAGTCAATAATCACAATCCATCAATCAAACTGAAAGCTACGATTAAGTGTGTGCAAAAAGGTATCAAAATCTGTTCTGCTGTGTGGCCAGACTCCCCAGATGTCATCAAGATATCTGAAATAATATAGGGGTTTTTTGGAACAGGTTTGTAAGGCTTAGTGTTCCCACTCAGCCATAAAAATATTTGCATATGCGGGGGCAAATGTCTTTCCCATCGCAGTGCCTTTAATTTGGAGAAAATATTCTCCATTGAATTCGAAATCATTGCGAGTCAGATTGATCTCTAAGAGTTGTAAAAGCTCTTTGTCTGACATTTTAGAGTCAGGATATTTGAGAAAAATGTTTTTTATTGTCTGAATACCCTCTGCAATATCAATATTAGTATACAAGCTATCAATATCCACCGTAAATAGGAAATAATTTAGAGGTACGTGCAGTTTTTTAACTTTCTCCACAAAGTCATAGGTGTCCTTAATATAGCTTTCATGTTTAATAGATAATGGATTTAAATAATAATGAAGGTACTCAGCCGTATGATATGTCTCGCTGCTGCAATCAGAGACGATCGGCCTTCCCGGTGGGATTTCATATGGTTTGCTCCATTTGTCAGGATCTTTATGAATTTTAGGAAGTATATAAAATAATCTTGGCCTAGGTTCCTGTTTGCCCATTAAGTGGGTCTTCTGTTTAAAATTAAAAAACTTTTTTTCATGTAATCTGTCCACAATTTTTGCCACCAGGGGGATGGTTTGCAAGTAAATGGGTTTGTCCAATTTAGTATAGTAATTTAGGTCACTCAACTGTCTGTATCCTTCCCACAAATATTGATCTCTGTCCATGATGACAGCTGCACTGCCCTTATCCGCAGGTTTTATAATAATATTCCTATTTTGTCGTAGTGATTGGAGAGCTTCCACTTTGTTTTTATTCAGATTTGGTTTAACTCTGCAAATTTTGAATTTCTGATGAAAGTAGTGGATGTCAGTTTTGATGATTTTGAGAATAAATGGTGGAGGATCAGAGTCCTTTTTTATGTTCAAAATATGTCGCTAGTTTTAGTTTTCTATGATATTGTTGTAAGTCATATCACGTTTGTTCATTGATATTTTTATTACTACCCTTAGTAGGAATAAAATTCAAACCTCTGTTTAAAAGAGTGAATTTTTCCTGAGTTAACTTGTGTTTTGTACTGAACACATTTTTACTCCCCTCCTGTGTGGGCAGGTTCACGGGCACCTCCATTTTACACGCTGGGCCCAATGTTGCAGCATGTGGGAGGCCGTGTCGTGGGTCCAGTGTATGGTATCCCTCTCCGTGGAGAACTGCGTCCTGGGAAGTTCTGGAATAGAGTCATAGTTATTTTTGATGTACATGTTGAAATCGTGCAGGTTCGTCTTTTCCTGGTGTGGGAGGGACCTGGAGAAGTTAATTAGTGGGACCCAAATCATGGCCTGTGGGAATTTCTGTTTCGCCACTCTCATGGCCGCCTGCATTTGTTTGACAGTAGTCTGGCGGGTTTTCTGGCCCCTGTTGTTCAAGCCGAAAGACAGTACAACAATCTCAACAGAGGTTTCCACAGTGTTCTTACTTAATATTGCCTCTGCGTGTCTAAAGGTAGCCCCAGGAAAACTGTCTATCTGTAGGTCATGTATTTGAAAAGGTGGGAATCTGGCCACATTCGAGTCACCAACAATGAGCCATTTTTGTCTGATGCTGAGGGTCCAGTCCTTCATTTTGTTGGTTGTGTTAATGTGTTTGATTGGTCTGCGTGTTGGTGTGAGTGGTGTTGTGGATGTGGTGGATGTAGTGAAATCAATCTGTCTTTGTACTGTACCATGAATTTTGGTGGCGACCATCCTTGTTGCTTTTTTTTTTTTTTTTTAAATTTTATTTACATGCTGATAACAAGACAAGACAGTGATAGACAAACAAGATGACTCATCCCGTGTGTGTGTGTGTGTGTGTGTGCCTGTGTGTGTGTGTGTGTGTGTGTGTGTGTGTTTCCATGCGTGACCTAACGTGACATGACATGACATAACATAATATGGCATAGTATAGTATGTAGCATGATAGAAAATAGAGATGACCATTATTCTAAGTAAGAGTTGTGTACGACTTGGCAAAGTGAGAGGGTTAGGGAGATAGACTGAGGTATTCGGTGATGAGGCCCCCTTTTTTGTTTTTTTTTCTCTTTTTTCCCCTTTTCCTTTCCTCCCTCCCCTTTCTTCCCTTTTTTGGGGGGTATCCTGCTTGGGACAGCAACCAGACCCTGAGGAGATCACTTGCTCATAGTGGATCCATCCCTGTCACCTCTATCACTGGGCAACCCCCAGACCTATTTGGAGGGGGTCTGCTGTACAGAAGGGTGAGACTTATTGGTGTTTCTTTATTCTATTTTTAATTTACTTTATTTTTATTTTTGTTTTTCCTTATTTATCTTATTTATTTATTTGGTTGTTGTTTTATTTATTCCGTTCTATCTTTTGGGAGAGAGGGGTTATACTTGCCAGCCGCGCTCCCGCCCGCCCTGATCGGAGGCCCCCCTGCGCCACCAGAGGGCCGGGTAGGGGTGCCCCCTCGCCCGGCACCCCAGCGAGTCCAACATAGCCTGGCCCCGCATCCAACCATCTGTTGAATATTATCAGTTATATCAAGGGTAATAGTGAGTGATGGTGTTTATCTTGTTATAATCAAAGTTGTAGTGTGGAGTAGCTAAATACCCCTAAGAAAGATGAAATAGGAAAAAAAAAATAATAAATTGTGCATAATAATAAATAAATATATGCATATATACCTACATATACATACATACACTCATATATACATACACACGTACATATTCCAAGGAGATTGACAACAGAGGGCAGTATGGCAGAGGGGCTGAAGAACCATGAGCAAATAAACTGTGATTAGCTATTCCTCAAAAAAGAAACAAATTCACACACTGACACAGACAGACAGACAGGCAGGCAGACAAGCAGGCAGGCAGTAAGACAGACAGACAGACTGACTTGCAGGCAGACAGGCATTATTAAAGGAGGATTGGTGATGGTTAGGAGCAGATTGGTTAGGTTTAGGCATTATTAAAGGAGGGTTGGTTATGGTTAAGGCCTTATTGAGGGTAAGAAGCCGGTTTGCCCCACTTTGAGCATCACTAGCGCCGAGGCACCAACTGCGCTGCAGGCTGTAGCGACGATCCACAGCCAAAACCTAAGTGTGCCACTCTGTGCAGTGCTCCTGGGCGGCCACAGAAGGGGGCAAAGACATACAGAGAGACAGCAGACAGACAGACAGGCAGGCAGGCAGGCAGTAAGACATGCAGACAGACAGAGCGGTTAGAATGAGGCAATGCGAAGTGAGGTGGCCAATCAGAGGCCGGTTGAGGTCAAAGGTCAAATGGGAATCAGGGTTAGCGTTTGGGAGCATCGCCCGTGCTGCAGGATGTAGCGGTCTTTCACAGGCAAAACCTAAGTGTGGCACTCTGTGCAGGGTGGCAAAGACAGACAGACGAGGCAGCATAGGTGCTGCAGCCTGTCTCCTCAGGTCTTGCATCACCTTTGCTGCAGGCCGTAGCCGAAAGCTGTAGGATAAGAGGTTTTAGCAGGAGTGCACCCCGGTGCACGCAGTTTTGATGAATATCTTTTGAGAGGAAGGTGCCAGAGTCATGGGAGGCAGGTGCACCCCCCCAAAAGTGAGGAGCGGCTTTCCAACGGCGCCAGGCCCGGGTCCGTGCGACCTCCCCTTCCGGAGGTGTGGAGTCGGGCACCACAAGCGTTTCAGGTCGCTGCAGGACTCAGCCACCGGCCGTAGACACGCTTGCTGAGGTAATTCTGGATGTTTTGTGTGATATTTTCGTTGGTAACATCCAGCAGCATGTTTTCTCTTTGTTAAATGGTATCACAATATGCAGGTGCAATTGATTGAAAACTTAGGCTGGCAGAGGGGCTTAAGAACCATGAGCAAATAAACTGTGATTAGCTATTCCTCCAAAAAGAAACAAATTCACACACTGACACAGACAAACAGACAGACAGACAGACAGACAGACAGGCAGGCAGGCAGGCAGACAGACAGACAGACAGACAGACAGACAGACAGACAGACAGACAGACAGTAAGACAGACAGACAGACAGACAGACAGACAGACAGACAGACTGACTTGCAGAGACACATACAGACAGACAGACATCGCCTGTGCTGCTCGCAGTAGCGGTTTTCCACCCACAAAAAATAAGTGCGTCGCTCTTTGCAGTGCTCCTGGGCCGCCACAGGAGGGGGCAAAGACAGGCAGACGAGGCAGCATAGGTGCTGCAGCTTGTCTCCTCAGGTCTCGCATCACCTGTGCTGCTGGTTGTAGCCGAGAGCTCCAGGATAAGAGGTTTTAGCAGGAGTGCACCCCGGTGCAAGACATTTTTGATGAATATCTTTTGACAGGAAGGTGCCAGAGTCATGGGAGGCAGGGTTAGGGTTAGGGTTAGGGTTAGGGGTTAGGGTTAGGGTTAGGGTTAGGGTTAGGGGTTAGGGTTAGGATTAGGGTTACGGGGTTAGGGTTAGGGTTAGGGTTAGGTGGGGTTAGGGTTATGGGGTTAGGGTTAGGGTTAGGGTTAGGGGTTAGGGTTAGGGTTAGGGGGTTAGGGGCGGGGAACTGATCCCGTCTCCAGCCTCTGGAGACTGGGAAATCATCCCGTCTCCGGAAGGAAACGGGGGCTGCTCTCTCCGTCCACCCTCCTCTCTCAGCCTGATACGGTTGGCGCGCCGGCCGGCGTCGACCACCCCGTTGGACCAGGGTCCAGTCATCATTGAATTCACTCATCTGGTGAGTGTCCAATAATTGTTTTTTAGAAAAAAAATATAAGAAAATAAAAATCTATTTTAATATTAAAAAAATAAGGAAGGTGTGTCGGCAACGTTTCGACCCACTTCGGGTCTTCTTCAGGCCAATGACACACAATTAACTATTATTCTCTCTTTCCGGACAGCTGGAAAACATGCGCTCAGCTCGGAGTTCAGGTGAGTTATGAGCTCCTGCTGAAGCTCTTCCCTTTTTATACCCTCTGTTTGTCTTATATTACTTTTTAGTTAAGCTTAACTGTGAATTGTTTTTTAGGTCTAAAGAAGGTAAGTAGATTATAAATGGTTTTTTTTAAGGTAAGTATATTTATATTTATGAATTGTTGTAATTAATTAAAGGTAAGTATTTAATATTAATTGTTATAATTTATTTAAGGTAAGTATTGTTTTAATTGTTGTATACTTTTGTGGCAAATATCAATTCCCTTGTCAACCATTCCCCTATGTGTTTAAAATTTTAAAACTATGTATAATAAGTAGGATTATTAATTGTAGTAAAGAAATTATATTTATTGTATTTATTAATTATGTTTTTAATATTATGAATTAATGTATTAATTAATCCCTTACATCTTATAGGAATTGGGAAAGAGGAGTGGTTAGGGTTAGGGAAGGGGAAGTGGTTAGGGTTAGGGAAGGGGGAAAGGGTTAGGGTTGGGGAAAGGGAAGTGGTTAGGGTTAGGGAAGGGGTTAGGGTTAGGGAAAGAGAAGTGGTTAGGGGTTGGGGACTGAACCTGTCCCCCAAAGGGGTTCGGGGAAGGGAATTGTGCCCTTCTCCCGAAGGGAACAGGAGTGGCACTCTCCATCCCCCGGTCGTGCCTGCCCCCCCGGTCCCACCTTCTCATGTTTGGGTAGGGTTGGCGTGGCCGTTGGTGTCTCCCACCACGACGGACCACCGTCCACCCCCCATCATCCAGACGTCCCATATTTTGGGTAAGTATAATTTTTTATCGCGGTGTATTTATTTAATAACCACTTGTTTTTTTATTTCTATTTATTTAGATATATATAATGAAATTAAAGTTTATATGAAGTATTATTTAAATTAAATATACGTGTGCCTAGGGGCAACGTTTCGAACCGTCCGGTTCTTCTTCAGGCCTAGCACACGAAAAAAGGAATTGGCTTTGTCTCTACTGGCTGTGGAATGATGCTTCCCCTCTGACTGCCCAAGTAAAAATGAGCTCTCTCTCTTGAGCTCCTGCTTTTATACTCTGGTTGGACACGCCCCCTTTGAAATGCAATGTTAACTTCTAATGCTTTTTTCTTGCAGGTAAAATCCGGATTGTTTTTAAAGAATTGGTTTAAAGGTAAGTATAGGTAAGTGACAAATTGTCGTTTATAAATGGTTTTAAGGTAAGTATTATAATTAATTTTGTTTTACAGGTAATAAGGTAAGTATAATTATTAATTTGTTTTACAGGTAATAAAGGTAAGTATAATTATTAATTTGTTTTACAGGTAATAAAGGTAAGTATAGTTTATTTCTATAATTAGGGTTAGGGCTAGAATATTGGTTAGGGTTAGGGCCAAAATTGGTTAGGGTTAGGGCCAGGATATTGGGTAGGGTTAGGGCCAAAAAATTGGTTAGGGTTAGGGCCAGAGTATTGGGTAGGGTTAGGGCCAAAAATTGGTTAGGGTTAGGGTTAGGGTTAGGGTTAGGGTTAGGGGTTAGGGTTAGGGTTAGGGTTAGGGTTAGGGTTAGGGTTAGGGGGTTAGGGTTAGGGTTAGGGTTAGGGTTTAGGGTTAGGGTTAGGGTTTAGGGTTAGGGTTAGGGTTAGGGTTAGGGTTAGGGTTAGGGTTAGGGGTTAGGGTTAGGGTTAGGGTTAGGGTTAGGGTTAGGGTTAGGGGGTTAGGGTTAGGGTTAGGGTTAGGGTTAGGGTTAGGGGTTAGGGTTAGGGTTAGGGTTAGGGTTAGGGGGTTAGGGTTAGGGGGGTTAGGGTTAGGGTTAGGGTTAGGGGGTTAGGGTTAGGGTTAGGGTTAGGGTTAGGGTTAGGGTTAGGGGGTTAGGGTTAGGGTTAGGGTTAGGGGGTTAGGGTTAGGGTTAGGGTTAGGGTTAGGGTTAGGGTTAGGGGGTTAGGGTTAGGGTTAGGGTTATAGGGATGAAAACCACCGTTGTCACCCCCTGACAAGACTTTATTTGTTAATAACTTTTGATAGGAATGTCGTAGAGACTTGAAACCAAGTTCTACCCCCCCCTGACTAGGCATGGGCTTTCCAACGGTGCCATCCCCGAGTCTGTACGAGCTTCCGTTTCGGAGCTACGTCACTTCCGGTTTCGATTTTCCGTATCTCGGGAACGGAAGGTCGTAGAGACTCGGGACCAAGACTGGCGTGTTCAGCGCCCTCACAAACCATCTGACGGATCTTGTTTCCAAGTTCGTAGCACCTTCGGTTCCGGAGTTATGAGCGTTTGAAATTTCCCATTCAAGTCAATGGGAAGTGGTGAAATCCGCCCAAGTGTTTTTGAAAAAACGTTCCCCAGAAGATGCTTAGGAGCACGTTTCAGGCCATTTGGAGTCTATATATACCTATAAGAAAAACTGAAATTTTCTTGAAATTTAGTGATTTTTTTCTAAGTGTAACCCTAACAAAATAGTTTTTCCAGAAAGTGGTTAGGAGCACGTTTCAGGCCATTTGGAGTCTTTTTAGTTTTTTGTGTTTTTCAGGAAAATGAAGCAGATGTGAGCACGTGAGCGAGTGGAGACTGTGGCTACCCCCCAAAATGTAGCCATGGGCTTTCCAATGGTACCAGCCATGTGTCTCTAGCCCCTTCCTGGGCGGAGCTGTGGCGATTTGAAATCTCCCATTCAAAGTAATGTGAAAAAGATTAGTAAGTATGTGTTGGTTCTGTGATGAATAAAGTCATTCTATAGCACTGTGTTGTATTCTTTCAGTGTGTGATGAATAAAGTCATTGTATTCCGTTGTGTTGTCTTTTATTGTAATTGCAGTAAGTGTGCACAGGTGAGATTTTGTCATTGGTTAGGTTGAGGCGAGTAAAAAGGAGTTGGTTAAGGGTTAGGGTTAGGAAGTGTTTTTGAAAAAACGTTCCCCAGAAGATGCTTAGGGTTAGGGGAGGGGGAAAAATCCTGTCTCCTGTCGGAGGAGGAGAAGAATCTGTCCCGCCCCCATCTGGGGGCTGGGACTTCATCCCTCCTCCAGTCAGAGACTGGTAGGGCTCTCTCCGTCCACCCATCTCTTCCATCCTCGTCCGGGTAGCGCGCCGGCCGGCGTCGCCCACCCCGTTGGACCAGGGTCCAGTCATCATTGAATTCACTCATCTGGTGAGTGTCCAATAATTGTTTTTTAGAAAAAAAATATAAGAAAATAAAAATCTATTTTAATATTAAACAAATAAGGAAGGTGTGTCGGCAACGTTTCGACCCTTTTGGGTCTTCCTCAGGCCAATGACACACTAAAAACTATGTTTTGTTTCTCTCGGATAGCTGGAGCGATGTTCTCTCTTCGGAGTCCAGGTAAGTAATGAGCTCTCCCTTGGCTCCTCCCTTTTATACCCTCTGTTTGTCTTGCTATTAATTTGGTTTAGTTTTAACTATGAATTGTTTTTTGTTCCCAATCTAGGTAAATGGAATCGAATTGGATTTTAAGGTAAGTAACGTGTATTAAATGAATTGTAATTTTAATTTAAAGGTAAGTAATTTATTGTTGTAATTGTTATGTGTTATATATGTATATTTTTATGATATTTTTATGATAAATGTAAATATTATTGTGAACCATTCCCCTATTTATATTAAACTTCCAAATGTTTTAACTATGTTTGTATGTTGTATTTTTAATATTGATTAAGGATATTAACCCATATTTATTAATATATTTTTTATGAACTCATATATATATATATATATTTTTTAATTATTTATAAATCTTTATCACTCTCCAACCCTCGGAAGGGGAACGGGAAGGGAAAGGGAAAGGGAAAGGGAAGTGGTTAGGGTTAGGGTTAGGGAAGGGGGAGTGGTTAGGGTTAGGGAAAGGGAAGTGGTTAGGGTTAGGGAAGGGGGAGTGGTTAGGGTTAGGGAAGGGAGAGTGGTTAGGGTTAGGGAAGGGAGAGTGGTTAGGGTTAGGGTTAGGGAAGGGGGAGTGGTTAGGGTTAGGGAAGGGGAAGGGTTAGGGTTAGGAAGGGGGAGGGTTAGGGTTAGGGTTAGGGTTAGGGTTAGGGTTAGGGTTAGAGGGTTAGGGTTAGGGTTAGGGTTAGGGTTAGGGGGGGTTAGGGTTAGGGTTAGGGTTAGGGTTAGGGTTAGGGTTAGGGGGTTAGGGGCGGGGAACTGATCCCGTCTCCAACCTCCGGAGACTGGGAAGTCGTCCCGTCTCCGGTAGGAAACGGGAGGTGCTCTCTCCGTCCACCCTCCTCTCTCGTCCTGGTACGGCTGGCGCGCCGGCCGGCGTCGACCACCCCGTTGGACCAGGGTCCAATCATCATCATAATACTCACTCATCAGGTGAGTGTGAAATAATTAGTTTTTTGAAAAAAATAAAATAAAAATCTATATTAATCTAAACAAATAAGGAAGGTGTGTCTGCAGCAACGTTTCGACCCACTTCGGGTCTTCTTCAGGCCAATGACACACAATTAACTATTATTCTCCCTTTCCGGACAGCTGGAAAACATGCGCTCAGCTCGGAGTTCAGGTGAGTTATGAGCTCCTGCTGAAGCTCTTCCCTTTTATACCCTCTGTCTTGTATTATTTTTTGTTAAGTTTAAACTGTGAATTTGGTTTTTTAGGTCTAATGAAGGTAAGTATACAAATTGTTTTTTTAAAAAGGTAAGTATATTTATATTAATGAATTGTTGTAAGTAATTCAGGTAAGTATATTATATTATTAATTATATAATTTATTTAAGGTAAGTATTGTTGATATTGTTGTATATTTAAATTGTAAATATAAATTTCCTTATCAACCATTCCCCTATGTATTTAAAATTCCCCAACTATATTTCTTAAATAATACTATCAATTGTTGTAAATAAAATGTATTTATTGTTTTAATTAATTATATTTTAATAATGTAAATTAATGTATTTATAAATCCCTTATATGTTATAGGGGTTGGGAAAAGGGAGTGATTAGGATGAGGGAAGGGGGAGTGGTTAGGGTTAGGGAAGGGAGAGTGGTTAGGGTTAGGGTTAGGAAAGGGGGAGTGGTTAGGGTTAGGGAAGGGGAAGTGGTTAGGGTTAGGGAAAAGGAAGTGGTTAGGGTTAGGGAAGGGGGAGTGGTTAGGGTTAGGGAAGGGAGAGTGGTTAGGGTTAGGGTTAAGGAAGGGGGAGTGGTTAGGGTTAGGAAAGGGGAAGTGGTTAGGGTTAGGGAAAGGGAAGTGGTTAGGGTTAGGGAAGGGGAAGTGGTTAGGGTTAGGGTTAGGGAAGGGGGAGTGGTTAGGGTTAGGGAAGGGGAAGTGGTTAGGGTTAGGGAAAGGGAAGTGGTTAGGGTTAGGGTTAGGGAAATGGTTAGGGTTAGGGAAGGGGAAGTGGTTAGGGTTAGGGAAGGGGAAGTGGTTAGGGTTAGGGTTAGGGAAGGGGTTAGGGAAGGGGAAGTGGTTAGGGTTAGGGTTAGGGAAGGGGAAGTGGTTAGGGTTAGGGAAAGGGAAGTGGTTAGGGTTAGGGTTAGGGAAGTGGTTAGGGTTAGGGTTAGGGAAGGGGAAGTGGTTAGGGTTAGGGAAGGGGAAGTGGTTAGGGTTAGGGTTAGGGAAGGGGTTAGGGTTAGGGAAGTGGTTAGGGTTAGGGAAGGGGAAGGGGTTAGGGTTAGGGAAAGGGAAGTGGTTAGGGTTAGGAAAGGGGAAGTGGTTAGGGTTAGGAAAGGGTTAGGGTTAGGGTTAGGGTTAGGGTTAGGGGGTTAGGGTTAGGGTTAGGGTTAGGGTTAGGGTTAGGGTTAGGGGGTTAGGGTTAGGGTTAGGGTTAGGGTTAGGGTTAGGGGTTAGGGTTAGGGTTAGGGTTAGGGTTAGGGGTTAGGGTTAGGGGTTAGGGTTAGGGTTAGGGTTAGGGGGTTAGGGTTAGGGTTAGGGGTTAGGGTTAGGGTTAGGGTTAGGGTTAGGGTTAGGGGGTTAGGATAAGAGGTTTTAGCAGGAGTGCACCCCGGTGCAAGACATTTTTGATGAATATCTTTTGACAGGAAGGTGCCAGAGTCATGGGAGGCAGGGTTAGGGTTAGGGTTAGGGTTAGGGGTTAGGGTTAGGGTTAGGGTTAGGGTTAGGGGTTAGGGTTAGGATTAGGGTTACGGGGTTAGGGTTAGGGTTAGGGTTAGGTGGGGTTAGGGTTATGGGGTTAGGGTTAGGGTTAGGGTTAGGGGTTAGGGTTAGGGTTAGGGGGTTAGGGGCGGGGAACTGATCCCGTCTCCAGCCTCTGGAGACTGGGAAATCATCCCGTCTCCGGAAGGAAACGGGGGCTGCTCTCTCCGTCCACCCTCCTCTCTCAGCCTGATACGGTTGGCGCGCCGGCCGGCGTCGACCACCCCGTTGGACCAGGGTCCAGTCATCATTGAATTCACTCATCTGGTGAGTGTCCAATAATTGTTTTTTAGAAAAAAAATATAAGAAAATAAAAATCTATTTTAATATTAAAAAAATAAGGAAGGTGTGTCGGCAACGTTTCGACCCACTTCGGGTCTTCTTCAGGCCAATGACACACAATTAACTATTATTCTCTCTTTCCGGACAGCTGGAAAACATGCGCTCAGCTCGGAGTTCAGGTGAGTTATGAGCTCCTGCTGAAGCTCTTCCCTTTTTATACCCTCTGTTTGTCTTATATTACTTTTTAGTTAAGCTTAACTGTGAATTGTTTTTTAGGTCTAAAGAAGGTAAGTAGATTATAAATGGTTTTTTTTAAGGTAAGTATATTTATATTTATGAATTGTTGTAATTAATTAAAGGTAAGTATTTAATATTAATTGTTATAATTTATTTAAGGTAAGTATTGTTTTAATTGTTGTATACTTTTGTGGCAAATATCAATTCCCTTGTCAACCATTCCCCTATGTGTTTAAAATTTTAAAACTATGTATAATAAGTAGGATTATTAATTGTAGTAAAGAAATTATATTTATTGTATTTATTAATTATGTTTTTAATATTATGAATTAATGTATTAATTAATCCCTTACATCTTATAGGAATTGGGAAAGAGGAGTGGTTAGGGTTAGGGAAGGGGAAGTGGTTAGGGTTAGGGAAGGGGGAAAGGGTTAGGGTTGGGGAAAGGGAAGTGGTTAGGGTTAGGGAAGGGGTTAGGGTTAGGGAAAGAGAAGTGGTTAGGGGTTGGGGACTGAACCTGTCCCCCAAAGGGGTTCGGGGAAGGGAATTGTGCCCTTCTCCCGAAGGGAACAGGAGTGGCACTCTCCATCCCCCGGTCGTGCCTGCCCCCCCGGTCCCACCTTCTCATGTTTGGGTAGGGTTGGCGTGGCCGTTGGTGTCTCCCACCACGACGGACCACCGTCCACCCCCCATCATCCAGACGTCCCATATTTTGGGTAAGTATAATTTTTTATCGCGGTGTATTTATTTAATAACCACTTGTTTTTTTATTTCTATTTATTTAGATATATATAATGAAATTAAAGTTTATATGAAGTATTATTTAAATTAAATATACGTGTGCCTAGGGGCAACGTTTCGAACCGTCCGGTTCTTCTTCAGGCCTAGCACACGAAAAAAGGAATTGGCTTTGTCTCTACTGGCTGTGGAATGATGCTTCCCCTCTGACTGCCCAAGTAAAAATGAGCTCTCTCTCTTGAGCTCCTGCTTTTATACTCTGGTTGGACACGCCCCCTTTGAAATGCAATGTTAACTTCTAATGCTTTTTTCTTGCAGGTAAAATCCGGATTGTTTTTAAAGAATTGGTTTAAAGGTAAGTATAGGTAAGTGACAAATTGTCGTTTATAAATGGTTTTAAGGTAAGTATTATAATTAATTTTGTTTTACAGGTAATAAGGTAAGTATAATTATTAATTTGTTTTACAGGTAATAAAGGTAAGTATAATTATTAATTTGTTTTACAGGTAATAAAGGTAAGTATAGTTTATTTCTATAATTAGGGTTAGGGCTAGAATATTGGTTAGGGTTAGGGCCAAAATTGGTTAGGGTTAGGGCCAGGATATTGGGTAGGGTTAGGGCCAAAAAATTGGTTAGGGTTAGGGCCAGAGTATTGGGTAGGGTTAGGGCCAAAAATTGGTTAGGGTTAGGGTTAGGGTTAGGGTTAGGGTTAGGGGTTAGGGTTAGGGTTAGGGTTAGGGTTAGGGTTAGGGTTAGGGGGTTAGGGTTAGGGTTAGGGTTAGGGTTTAGGGTTAGGGTTAGGGTTTAGGGTTAGGGTTAGGGTTAGGGTTAGGGTTAGGGTTAGGGTTAGGGGTTAGGGTTAGGGTTAGGGTTAGGGTTAGGGTTAGGGGGTTAGGGTTAGGGTTAGGGTTAGGGTTAGGGTTAGGGGTTAGGGTTAGGGTTAGGGTTAGGGTTAGGGGGTTAGGGTTAGGGGGGTTAGGGTTAGGGTTAGGGTTAGGGGGTTAGGGTTAGGGTTAGGGTTAGGGTTAGGGTTAGGGTTAGGGGGTTAGGGTTAGGGTTAGGGTTAGGGGGTTAGGGTTAGGGTTAGGGTTAGGGTTAGGGTTAGGGTTAGGGGGTTAGGGTTAGGGTTAGGGTTATAGGGATGAAAACCACCGTTGTCACCCCCTGACAAGACTTTATTTGTTAATAACTTTTGATAGGAATGTCGTAGAGACTTGAAACCAAGTTCTACCCCCCCCTGACTAGGCATGGGCTTTCCAACGGTGCCATCCCCGAGTCTGTACGAGCTTCCGTTTCGGAGCTACGTCACTTCCGGTTTCGATTTTCCGTATCTCGGGAACGGAAGGTCGTAGAGACTCGGGACCAAGACTGGCGTGTTCAGCGCCCTCACAAACCATCTGACGGATCTTGTTTCCAAGTTCGTAGCACCTTCGGTTCCGGAGTTATGAGCGTTTGAAATTTCCCATTCAAGTCAATGGGAAGTGGTGAAATCCGCCCAAGTGTTTTTGAAAAAACGTTCCCCAGAAGATGCTTAGGAGCACGTTTCAGGCCATTTGGAGTCTATATATACCTATAAGAAAAACTGAAATTTTCTTGAAATTTAGTGATTTTTTTCTAAGTGTAACCCTAACAAAATAGTTTTTCCAGAAAGTGGTTAGGAGCACGTTTCAGGCCATTTGGAGTCTTTTTAGTTTTTTGTGTTTTTCAGGAAAATGAAGCAGATGTGAGCACGTGAGCGAGTGGAGACTGTGGCTACCCCCCAAAATGTAGCCATGGGCTTTCCAATGGTACCAGCCATGTGTCTCTAGCCCCTTCCTGGGCGGAGCTGTGGCGATTTGAAATCTCCCATTCAAAGTAATGTGAAAAAGATTAGTAAGTATGTGTTGGTTCTGTGATGAATAAAGTCATTCTATAGCACTGTGTTGTATTCTTTCAGTGTGTGATGAATAAAGTCATTGTATTCCGTTGTGTTGTCTTTTATTGTAATTGCAGTAAGTGTGCACAGGTGAGATTTTGTCATTGGTTAGGTTGAGGCGAGTAAAAAGGAGTTGGTTAAGGGTTAGGGTTAGGAAGTGTTTTTGAAAAAACGTTCCCCAGAAGATGCTTAGGGTTAGGGGAGGGGGAAAAATCCTGTCTCCTGTCGGAGGAGGAGAAGAATCTGTCCCGCCCCCATCTGGGGGCTGGGACTTCATCCCTCCTCCAGTCAGAGACTGGTAGGGCTCTCTCCGTCCACCCATCTCTTCCATCCTCGTCCGGGTAGCGCGCCGGCCGGCGTCGCCCACCCCGTTGGACCAGGGTCCAGTCATCATTGAATTCACTCATCTGGTGAGTGTCCAATAATTGTTTTTTAGAAAAAAAATATAAGAAAATAAAAATCTATTTTAATATTAAACAAATAAGGAAGGTGTGTCGGCAACGTTTCGACCCTTTTGGGTCTTCCTCAGGCCAATGACACACTAAAAACTATGTTTTGTTTCTCTCGGATAGCTGGAGCGATGTTCTCTCTTCGGAGTCCAGGTAAGTAATGAGCTCTCCCTTGGCTCCTCCCTTTTATACCCTCTGTTTGTCTTGCTATTAATTTGGTTTAGTTTTAACTATGAATTGTTTTTTGTTCCCAATCTAGGTAAATGGAATCGAATTGGATTTTAAGGTAAGTAACGTGTATTAAATGAATTGTAATTTTAATTTAAAGGTAAGTAATTTATTGTTGTAATTGTTATGTGTTATATATGTATATTTTTATGATATTTTTATGATAAATGTAAATATTATTGTGAACCATTCCCCTATTTATATTAAACTTCCAAATGTTTTAACTATGTTTGTATGTTGTATTTTTAATATTGATTAAGGATATTAACCCATATTTATTAATATATTTTTTATGAACTCATATATATATATATATATTTTTTAATTATTTATAAATCTTTATCACTCTCCAACCCTCGGAAGGGGAACGGGAAGGGAAAGGGAAAGGGAAAGGGAAGTGGTTAGGGTTAGGGTTAGGGAAGGGGGAGTGGTTAGGGTTAGGGAAAGGGAAGTGGTTAGGGTTAGGGAAGGGGGAGTGGTTAGGGTTAGGGAAGGGAGAGTGGTTAGGGTTAGGGAAGGGAGAGTGGTTAGGGTTAGGGTTAGGGAAGGGGGAGTGGTTAGGGTTAGGGAAGGGGAAGGGTTAGGGTTAGGAAGGGGGAGGGTTAGGGTTAGGGTTAGGGTTAGGGTTAGGGTTAGGGTTAGAGGGTTAGGGTTAGGGTTAGGGTTAGGGTTAGGGGGGGTTAGGGTTAGGGTTAGGGTTAGGGTTAGGGTTAGGGTTAGGGGGTTAGGGGCGGGGAACTGATCCCGTCTCCAACCTCCGGAGACTGGGAAGTCGTCCCGTCTCCGGTAGGAAACGGGAGGTGCTCTCTCCGTCCACCCTCCTCTCTCGTCCTGGTACGGCTGGCGCGCCGGCCGGCGTCGACCACCCCGTTGGACCAGGGTCCAATCATCATCATAATACTCACTCATCAGGTGAGTGTGAAATAATTAGTTTTTTGAAAAAAATAAAATAAAAATCTATATTAATCTAAACAAATAAGGAAGGTGTGTCTGCAGCAACGTTTCGACCCACTTCGGGTCTTCTTCAGGCCAATGACACACAATTAACTATTATTCTCCCTTTCCGGACAGCTGGAAAACATGCGCTCAGCTCGGAGTTCAGGTGAGTTATGAGCTCCTGCTGAAGCTCTTCCCTTTTATACCCTCTGTCTTGTATTATTTTTTGTTAAGTTTAAACTGTGAATTTGGTTTTTTAGGTCTAATGAAGGTAAGTATACAAATTGTTTTTTTAAAAAGGTAAGTATATTTATATTAATGAATTGTTGTAAGTAATTCAGGTAAGTATATTATATTATTAATTATATAATTTATTTAAGGTAAGTATTGTTGATATTGTTGTATATTTAAATTGTAAATATAAATTTCCTTATCAACCATTCCCCTATGTATTTAAAATTCCCCAACTATATTTCTTAAATAATACTATCAATTGTTGTAAATAAAATGTATTTATTGTTTTAATTAATTATATTTTAATAATGTAAATTAATGTATTTATAAATCCCTTATATGTTATAGGGGTTGGGAAAAGGGAGTGATTAGGATGAGGGAAGGGGGAGTGGTTAGGGTTAGGGAAGGGAGAGTGGTTAGGGTT